>NC_044391.1:63113139-63413139 GCF_006542625.1 Nomascus leucogenys
CCCCCAGGTTGGAGTGTAGTGGTGCAATCTTGGCTCACTGCACCTGTGCCTCCTGGGTTCAAGTGATTCTCCTGCCTCACCCTCCCAAGTAGCTGGGATTACAGGCACGTGCCACCATGCCTGGCTAATTTTTTGTGTTTTCAGTAGAGACAGCATTTCACCATGTTGGCCAGGCTGGTCTCGAACTCCTGACCTCAAGTGATCTGCCCACCTCGGCCTCCCAAAGTGTTAGGATTATAGGCGTGAGCCACCCACCACTCCCAGCCTAAAGACTATTTCTTAACTGAGATTAGAAAGCACTCAAAACATCATCATAGGAAGCAATTTAAAAATGTTAGCTGGCTGGGCGTAGTGGCACACACCTGTAATCCCAGCACTTTGGGAGGCTGAGGTAGGTGGATCACCTGAAGTAAGGAGTTCGAGACCAGTCTGGCCAACATGGTGAAACCCTGTCTCTACTAAAAATACAAAAACCAGCCAGTTGTGGTGGTGGGTGCCTGTAATCCCAGCTACTTGGGAGGCTGAGGTAGGAGAATTGCTTAAACCTGGGAGGTGGAGGTTGCAGTGAGCCAAGATCGTGCCACTGCACTCCAGCCTGGGCAACAGAGCGAGACTTTGTCTCAAAAAAAAAAAAAAAAAGTTAGCTGCTGTTATTACTATTACAACTTGCTTCTCTTGAGCATTCTTAATAATCTAGAAGTATGTATTTAATGTTGCAGTAATCTGTAATTGAACTTAATATTATTCCTTGATGGAATTCCTCTGTCCTACCTTGCATGTTTTCAGTATTCCTCAGCTAGGTTGTTTTCCCACCTTTTCTCTTTTTCCCCCTTTCCTACTGTATAATATGACAATTAACAGTACATATTCAAACCCTGTTTATAAAATAATTTGACCTCACATTGGCTGTTGGAATTAGTTTTCATACTTTACGCTTGAAGAAATGGAGGTAAGGTGATTTACTCAGGATCGGTATGTATGGGAGTCTGGTTTCTCTTACTACTGCATCATAGTGACCCCTAAACAATTCCAAAGTCATAATGAGACTATTCAGTGTTTTCTCGTGTTTGTTTCTAAAGTTTGGGGTTTTATAGCTTTCTTAGTTTTCACAGAATTGATTTTTATTTTATTCAGCTTTTGAATGTCATGCTGCTTTTCTGTGGTCCTCATACTTATTAAATTTTTATTTTATTTCAGTAGCTTTTGGGGTTCAGGTAGCTTTTGGTTACATGGATGAGTTGAATAGTGGTGAAAGTTTGAGATTTTAGTGCACCGTCTCAGTTGTTACCACTTTTATGAAAACCCTATGTGAGTTTTCTATTCATTGGACCAGTTTGGATTTGAAACCTCATGAAAATGATTTTTTTTCCTAAAAACTTGTAGCATAATAAAGCTTCAATGGCAGTTTTTTCTAATATTGTTACCAGTTATGTTTGTCTTTATACTTTTGTGTGTATAACATTTTTTCTTTAAATTCCCTTCAAACAAACAACAGGCATACTTGTGATCCTTAAGAGTCTCATGACACTAATTCTTATATAGAGTTCAGTTATGTAATGCAAACAGATTACTTGATTTAATATTTTATTATCACTGTTAAGTTTTGAATTGTGTTTATATTTAATGTTGAGATGGAAAATGATTATGTTTTATTTATATAAGAATAGAGTGTGTGATGCTAAAGAGGAAGATGAGGGTATTTATTTTAGATGAATCCGTTTTCCTGATATGTAATTTGCATATTGTATTATTCTATCTATAATTTTATTTATTTATTTTTTGAGACAGAGTCTCATTCTGTTGCCCAGGCTGGAGTGCAGTGGCACGATCTTGGCTCACTAGAACCTCCGGCTCTCGGGTTCAAGTAATTCTCCTGCCTCAGCCTCCCGAGTAGCTGGGACTATAGGCGCACACCACCGTGCCCGGCTAATTTTTGTAAAGATGGGGTTTCACCATGTTGGCCAGGCTGGTCTCGAAATCCTGAACTCAAGTGATACACCCTCCTTGGCATCCTAAAGTGCTGGAATTACAGGCGTGAGCCCCTGCACCTGGCCAATTCTGTGTGTAATTTTAAAGTAATTTGCTGTGGATTGCTATATGGTTCTTTTTTATGTACCTTTGCAAATATGTCTTAGAGAACAAAATGTGCTTTGTTTAATTTTAAATTTATTTAAACTTAAATAAATTTAAATCTTACTCTGATATAGATTATCAATAAGTGACAGTTTCTTATATTGTTTCCAGTTTGGTTTTTAATTGAAAATAAGGTGAGAAAATAAAACTTGAGCAGGAAAAATGGGAAAGTAGCAAGTTTTTCATTGGGCTTGAATCTGAAAATTGGTGAGAGAACTTGACAGAAAGAAAAATGTGAGGTTGAGAAATGTGTGCTTTATTAAATTTAGACTTTGTCCTCAAATAGCCCTTTACTGTTGTGATATTGATATATGTATCTTTGGCAATTAGGTTGTTTGAGTCTACCAAAGAAATAATTTAAGCATTTTAGTAGAGATAAATGGTACCACAGGTTCTCAGTCAGTCTACTCTTTCAGTTGTTGAAATGGATGACTTGCTGAATGTTTTTCCCTTTTTATGCCTTTGAAGTTTAGGGAAATTCAGTCTAGTTTCTGGTAGTATTGTTAGATATATCCCACTTGTCCAAAATAATGTAAACAAATAGCTAAGTAGCTTTTTTATGTTACAGGATGAATCTGGTTATAGATGGACAAGAGATGATCATTCTGCAAGCAGGCAACCTGAATACAGGTAAAAGGATAAAAATAATAGCATAAGTACTTTGATGCTTGACTCACCGAGATGTCTGCTTTGGAAATACAGACTCAAGGCACATAGATGAAATATTTTACGGGGATTTTAAATTTTGAAAGCAATAAGCATTATATTCTTTTTGTGACTATGCAGTATAATAGCACTGATAACTAGTGTTCCACATCTCTTGGCATTTTGTAACTCATAAAAAAAATTTAAAAATATTTGGGCCTGGTGCGGTGGCTCACACTGTTAATCTCCGTGCTTTGGGAGGCCAAGACGGGCAAATCACTTGAGGTTAGGAGTTTGAGACCACCCTGGCCAACATGGTGGAACCCTGCCTTTACTAAAAATACAAAAGAAAAAAAAAAAAGGAAAAAAAATTAGCTGGGCATGGTGGCGGGTACCTGTAATCCCAGCAACTCGGGAGGTCGAGGCAGGAGAATTGCTTGAACCTGGGAGGTGGAGGTTGCAGTGAGCTGAGATTGTGCAGCTGCACTCCAGCCTGGGCCACAGAGTGAGACTCCGTCTAAAAAAAAAAAAAAAAACTATCGTGATTTAGTTTTGCAAGCTAATTATTAAATTATTAATTTGTGGTATGGATTATGAGGTTTGCTTTAGAATTTGATTTGATAGGTTTGCTTAATTAGAAAGTAAGGCATTTTTTTCATTCTGGAAATATTTGGGTTCTTACAAAGTCTATTATAAGGCATTATCTCAGTTTCTTTAATTAATAAAGTTCTTTTGGGAAACACATTTTGCAAGGGCCTCAATCATTGTTGGCTTTGATTACTTATAGAGGGCATCTAATAGAATAGTTGTGGGCAGGAAACAATGGACACATTTAAATCGATTGATAGTTTTTGTTTTTAAATGACATCACAGTGGTGGTATTAAAAGTTGTAAAAGGAGCCTTGTAGAGATTTCTTATGAACTATCAGGGAAAATAACCCCAGTCTCATAGAGAGTGGCAAGGCATCAACTGTCACAACTCCAAAGATGCCAAAAGTAGACAAGATTCAGTGGATCAGAGCAAGACAGATTTTTATTCACAGCACAGCAATCAGCAGGAGGATCAGCATTGTAGTGCAGGTTCCCTGTCCCCAAATCCCACAGGGCAATGTGATAGGCACAGATGGTGACTATGCACACAGTGGGATACACTGTGGCTGTGGAACCCAGGGTCAAGAGCTTGGTACCTTTTGTAGAAAGCAGAAAGCAAGCCATTCCTCCTTTCCCTGGGAGTGACCTGCCATAGTAATCACATTGTGGTCACCTTAACCTATTTAATCGTCTCTGTAACCAGCTACAGAAACTGTTCAGTGTCAGTGGATAGTTAGGTCTTGGAATTTGGCATACATGACAATTATGTGCAGGGACATTCAGAACCCATGGCAGACTGTTTCTTCCGAAAGAAGCAATAGAATAGATGCCGAAAAAAATGGTTTGATAAAATTAATCACTAAGTAGTTATAAAAATAGCCAGCTGGGAATGGAAAGAGAATTTCCTTGACCGGATAATTGGGCATTTGCTGTACTGAATGGTAAAATTAGAAACATTTGCTTTATTTTTTTTTATTTTTTTTTTTTTTTGAGACGGAGTCTCGCTCTGTCACCCAGGCTGGAGTACAGTGGCCTGATCTCGGCTCACTGCAAGCTCAGCCTCCCGGGTTCACGCCATTCTCCTGCCTCAGCCTCTCCGAGTAGCTGGGACTACAGGCGCCCGCTACCACGCCCGGCTAATTTTTTGTATTTTTTTAGTAGAGACTGTGTTTCACCATGGTTTCGATCTCCTGACCTCGTGATCCACCCGCCTCGGCCTCCCAAAGTGCTAGGATTACAAGCGTGAGCCACCGCGCCCGGCCGAAACATTTGCTTTAAAATCAGAGCAAAACAATGACACCTAGTCATTGCTTCCACTCAACATGATAACAACCCCTATAGTAAAGCGAAAAATAAATAAGTTGTAAGAATTATAATGAAAAACACAACTACTTAAAGATAATATAATTATGCAGAAAATCTAGGAAAGTCTATAGACTGTAAGAACTATTAGGAAATTAGCAAGGTTCAATGTAATAAGATCAACTATCAGCATAAATTAGAAAATTTGTTTTCAAAATACTATAGCATGAAAACTGTAATGAGTAATAGGAATAAACTCACCAAAAGTCTATAAGGCCTATACAAGGAAATTACAAGTCATTTCTAAAGGAAATAAAAGTAAATCAGAGTAAAAGGAGAATCATGACATCCTTAGTGAGGAAGACTCAGTATCATATAAATGTCAGTTCTCAAATTAAGGTGATAATTCAATTTGGTTCCAGTCAAAAATCAAAATTTTTTTTATTTTTTATTTTGCATGGAAGTTGACACGTTGATTTTAAAACTAATATGAAAGAGTAAAGGGCTAAATGGCCAAAATGCCTTGAAAAGATGTGAAGACTCAAGATACCATATGTGCATAATTATAAAGCTGTAGTGATGTAAACAGTGTTGTACTGTTGATGTCAAATAGACCAGTGAAACAGAAGCTGCAAATAAACCTAGATATATCTGGAGTTTGGGGTACAGTAGCAGTGGCATTACAAATCCAATGGAGAAAGAATGAACTTTTCAATAAATAGTGTGCTGGGACAAACATTTCAAAAACATGACATTGGAGGCTGATATATCCAAATAATATCTGACGTAATTAAGACCTATGTGAAAAGCAGAATTGCAAAACACTTTTAAAAATTAGATCAGCTAGTGGCTTATCTTTCTCCTCCAAAGAAATACCTCCAAAGAAATTTATTTTAGCTTGTTTTTATTTATTTTTATTATTTTTTATTTGTATAAATTTGATGGATACGAGTGCAATTTTGTTACATGAATATATTGTGTAGTGGTGAAGTCTGGGTTTTTACTGTATCCACCACTTGAATAATGTATATTGTACCCATTAAGTAATTTCTCATCCCTCACTCGCCTCCCACCCTTCCAAATCTCTCGTCTCTCATTCCACTATGTCCATATGTACACATTATTTAGCTCCCACTTATTAGTGAGAAGTGAGAACATTCAGTCTCTGACTTTATGTTTCTGAGTTGTTTCACTTAAGATAATGGTCTGCAGTTCCATCCATGTTGCTGCAGAAGACATGATTTCAATCTTTTTTTATGGCTGAATAGTATGCCATTGTATATATGTACTACATTTTCTTTATCCAGTCATCCATTGACAGACATTTAGGTTGATTCTATATCTTTGCCATTGTGATTTTTCAGTTTGTAAAATAACAGTTTTTATGTTAATTTTAATTTTCTCTTCCTGTCTTTTTAAAATAACATTTCGTGTACATATATAAAATTTTACATAAATGAAATGAAAACATATATATAAATCTCTAATCCCCACAGCCATGATAACATCTTGGTATAAGTTCTTCCATATTTTTCTCTATATTCATAAACATTTAGGGTTTTTGATCGTTTAATTGAGTCTCTTTTTGTTGTTTGTTTTGAGACAAAGTTCTGTCGCCCAGGCTTGAATGCAATGGTGTGATCACGGCTCCCTGTAGCCTTGATCTGTCAGGCTTAAGCATTCCTCCTGCCTCAGCCTCCCGAGTAGCTGGGACCACAGGTGTGTGCCACCACACCCATCTATTTTATTTTATTTTATTTTTTAACTTTTTTGTAGAGATGAGGTCTCACTTTATTGCCTAGGATGGTCTTGAACTCCTGGGCTCAAGCGATCCTCCTGCCTTGGTCTCCAAAGTGCTGGGATTGTAGGCATGAGCCATTGTTCCCGGCCAAATTGAGTCTTTTTAATGGTCAAGTAATAGTCCATGATGAGGATATGTCAAATAGTTTAGCTAGTCACTCTGTTTACAGTACAAAACAGTGCTGCAGTAAATTCTAGTACATAATATTTTCGTGAAATAGTACTTTAGTTTTTATGAGATAGGTTACTAGAAGCAGAATTTCTGGGTCAGTGGGTATATGTATGTATTGTAAATATTGATAGATGTCAGTTTGCCTGCTAAAAATGCTTTAACGTGTGTTTTATTTTTTTAATAAAAATCTTAACATTTTAATTTAGATAATTAGTTTATTTTTCTTTCTTATTTACTAATACTAAGTAGTTTGAAATTTCCTTTAAGTAATGCCATGACAGTATCCCATGATTCTGATATATAGTAATTTACACAGATTCTGACATACTGTATTCTAATTATTCTGTGATCACAATGTTGCCTGTACTGTAATTTTACTTTCAAAATCCATTGATTATTAATGGTTCATTGGTTGATCAGCTTCCATAACTATACCATGGGCATTAAAACAAGGTATGTTCTCTGTTTTCAGAGTATGGAGTTCATTCTGTATGGTATATTCATTCATTTATTAAATATTTCTAGTGGTATCTGATATGTGAAATGCTCTTCTAGTCTCTGGGAATTTAAAGCCTCTGTCTTCATGTAGCCTACATTTTAATATGAATTATACATATTTAACAAATAACAAAACATAATTTTTATGAAGAAAAAGCAGGGAATAGAGAGTATTTGTACTGTCCGTACCTGCCTGTGTCTTCACTTGATGTCTGAGTATCTTCAATAATGTCTCAGGTTTTATGCTATCACAGTAAGCTATAGCTTTTACTGCCTGGCATCTATCTGGCTTCTGTAAGCTGTTATCTATATCAGGTGGGCTCATTGAAGATTTCCTACTTGAAAGACTTTGTGAACAGAAAATAGCTGTTGTTGTAGAAAAAGATTTAATGCATTGTAAACCATGCAAAGAGAATAGTTATATCTATTGGTAATGTTCTGAGCAATTAGGAAAGCCATGTCAGTATTTTTGTTTTTGTCAGTGGGGTGTACAAAGTGATTCTTTGTGCTGTAGGAAGAAAATATTAAAAGATTTGAAAAATTGACCAGGTGCGATGGCTCACTCCTGTAATTCCAACATTTTGGGAGGCTGAGGCAGGCAGATCACGTGAGGTCAGGAGTTTGAGACCAGCCTGGCCATTATGACAAAACCTTGTCTCCACAAAAAATACAAAAATTAGTCAGGCGTGGTGGCACACACCTGTAGTCCCAGCTACTCAGGAGGCTGAAGCAGGAGAATCACTTGAACTCAGGAGATGGAGGCTGCAGTGAACTGAGATCACCCATTGCACTCCATCCAGCCTGGGTGACAGAGCTAGACTCAGTCTCAAAAAAGAAAAATTGCAAGAATAACTGAGAGAACTCCTGTAACCCTTCACTAGAGATTTCATTAATGTCTCCAGAAATGTCCCCAGTAATGTGCTTTATGGCAAAAAAATTTAATCTGGGCTCATAAATCACATTTTCATAAGCTTCTTCAATCTGGAACAGCTCCTTAGTCTTCCCTTGATTTTTATGGTTTAGTGGTTTTGGCAAGATGAATACAGGGCAAGTTGTTTTTTTTCTTTCTCAGTTTAGGTTTGTCCAGTGTTTCTTCATGATTAGCGATTAGGTCTAGGTTATACGTTTTTGCCAGGACAGTTCCTGAAGTGATGCTGAATTCTTTTTTTTTTTGAGATGAGGTCTCACTCTGCAACCCGGGCTAGAGTAAAATGGTGTGGTCTCGGCTCACTGCAACCGCTGCCTCCCAGATTCAAGTGATTCCCCTGCCTCAGCCTCCGAGTGGCTGAGACTACAGGCGTGTGCCACCACACCTGGCTAATTTTTGTATTTTTAGTAGAGACGAGGTTTCATTATGTTGGCCAGGCTGGTCTTGAACTCCTAACCTCGTGATCTGCCCGCCTTGGCCTCCCAAAGTGCTTGGATTACAGGCATGAGCCACCGCGCCCAGCTGCTGAATTCTTTTTCTTCCCATACGCTGCACATGTTGGTTTGTGCCGTTATTGGTATAGTTGACTTTTATCACTTGTTTAAGATGGAGTCTGCAAAGTTTCTTTACTATTAAGCTGTCCTTCCCCCTGAAATTGCTTTGTGTGGAGACACTTTGAAACTATATGATTGAGTCATTTCCTGTTCCACTTTCAGCTGCTAGTTTTAGCATCCACTGATGGTTTTGCCTGAGTTAATTATTAATACTATGGACATAGTATTTGTGTCCCCCCAAATTCATGTTGAAACCTTAGCCCCCCCATTGTGATAGTATTAGGAGGTTAGGCCTTTTGGGAGGTGAGATTTGGTCATAAAGGTGGATTCCTCATGAATGGGATTGGTGCCTTATTAAGAAGAGACATAAGAGCTTGCTCTCCACCGTGTGAGGATACAATGAGAAGACAACCATCGTCAGACCAAGAAGAAAGTCCTCACTCGTCACCAGATCTGCCGGTACCTTGATCTTGGATTTCCCAGCTCCAGAACTATGAGAAATATAAATAGTTTGTTCTTTAAGCCTGTGATAATTTGTTACAGCAGTCCAACCCTACTAAGACAAAGATAATAGGTTTTAATGGGTGCCTAGCCCATTCTTTCTATATTTATTGTGCTGGCATTCTATTGTAAGGAAGAACATTCTCTTCACCTCTTTACCCCCTTAAAACAGACAAAACTTTGTTTATATGTGTATGGACTAATAGATTCCTATTTTATTCAGTGAGTTGTAATACATTGCTGTCACTATTTTGATGCTCAAATTTGGCCAGTGAGAGTCCCTTCAAGTTAGCTTCTGTGGTTGGTTGGTTGGTTGGTTTTGTTTTTCAAATATTTGCTTGTGACAGAATATATGTAACATAATAAAGTATGCCATTTACACAATTTTTAAGTACACAATTCATGAGCATTAATTCTATTGACAATGTTGAATAGAATTAATTTAATCCTAGTGGGTACAGAAACCCACATTTGAATTGTTTTCAACTTTTGGCATTGTGAATAATGCTACAGTGAACATTGGCATACAAATATCTCTTTTGAGTATGTGTTTTCAGTTTTTTGGGTACATATGTAAGAGTGGAATTACTGAATCATATGGTAATTCTATGCTTATCTTTTTGAGGAACCATCAAGCCATTTTCCATAGTGGCAGCACCATTTTACTTTCCTGTTAGCAATGTATAAAGTTCCCAGTTGCTCCACATTCTTGCCAATGCTTGTTATATTCCATATGTGTGTCTGTGTCATGTGTGTGTAACCATCCTCATGAGTGTGAAGTCATATCTCATTGTGGTTTCGATTTGCATTTTCCTAATGATGACTAGTGATGATGAACATCATTTCTTGTGCTTATTGGTCATTCGTATATCTTTGGAGTAGTGTCTGTTTTGAGTTTTTTGATTTTTTTTAACTGGGTTTTTTGTCTCTCTGTTGTTGAATTTTAGGAGTATGATATTAAACTGTACCTGATATATGATTTGCAATATTTTCTTCCATTCTGTCGATTGTCTTTTTACTTTATTGATAATGTTCTTTGATGCACATTTTAAATTTTGATGAAGTCCAATTTATCTAATTTTTTTCTTTTGTTACTCATGCTTTTGGTGTCATATCTAAGAATCCATTGCCAAACCAAGGTCATCTGTGTTGTTTTGACATGTCCATGTCATTCTTTGGTCACCTCTTTCTGACACAAGATGTTTCAGTCTCTTAGGCTTCTCTGCCTTACTCTAAATTCAGGTGTTTCTCCAAGGAGCACAGGCCTTCTATAGTGGAGAGTGATTTTTTGAAGCGAAGAATCTGAACACACAGACACACACAGACTTTTACTTCTGCATTTATTTTTATACAGTGTTTATGTGTATTCTTGACTATGAGATCATGGCAATACCTTCTCCTTTATTGCATACTTTTATCTCCTTTTTCCATCTATGGGAAATCTGGCTCCCAGTTGTTAGGAGAGACAGTCCTCCATGGGTGTCTTGCACTCCTGCACATCTTGCCAAGATATGCAAGACCCTGGTCACTCATTATTCAAGGTAGTTCTCAGAGATGTGTTTGTAATGAGCAATCTTGAAGGCCAGAGTAATGTCTCCCTCTTTGTCATACAGCAGGCTTGCTTATTGCTTGGTGTAAAAACGGTAGGTTCCTTAAGTTCAGTGTTCCTCAGTTGTGACCCACACCCACTGCATGTGCCACATTTATCTAGGCTTATATCACGTTGCCCCTGGACTTGGTACCAGAACGAACTGACACAAACATACCAATGCTCGTGTTGCTATGCTATGAGTGATAAAGTGTTTTCTCTGACCCAGAAGTCTGCTAGGATCCAGGAAACAGTAACAGTCTAATTTATAACCATGTAGGTAAGGTAAAGTCAAATTCCAGACCTGACACCAGTATCATCACTGTGTTTGTTCACACCCCTAAATGTGGTTAGGTTATTACCCTGACCCCGTGAGTTTTCCTTCTTGCTCTCTCCAGCACCTTTTTAAAAATTAATTAATTTATTATTATTATTATTTTTTTGTAGTTTGCCACCACTGGATGGGTGTTACAGGGCCACCTTGCTTCCACACCATCTTCCACAGGCCTATTACTGGCAGTGGAACGTTATACTCTAGCTATTTTTTTTCACTTTGTTATGTGTTTCATGTTGTAGAACATACTTTATAAATCTAGTATGCATGTATTAGTGGTTTATATTCAAATGTGTTTTACTAATGGAAGCGTGGAATCATTGGAAGCAACTGGATTAAATAACAGCTAATGGAAGAAAAGAGAATGTGTCAAGTTTTCTGTCATTTTCCCTGCTGCCCACTCCCCACTGCCCCGCCCCGCTCTGAAAGTGATCACTTTCATATTTGGGCATGCCTGGTGAAGTTATCTACATTTCAAGTGTGTCATCACCAGCTCATCTTGTTTCTGTATTTACACAATGATTATATTGTCTATTTTTTCAAAACATAGATGAAATTCAGAATATATCAGGATTTATTTCATTTTGTATCAAAGAAACATGCCATACTCTACCAAGAGTTAGTGACTTAGAATGAGATTGTTTTCAGGTCATTTTTTTCCCCCTGTAGTTATGAGATCTTATAATAAACCTTAGCGGTCGGGCACAGTGGCTCACACCTGTAATCCCAGTATTTTGGGAGGCTGAGGTGGGCAGATCACTTGAGGCCAGGAGTTTGAGACCAGCCTGGCCAACATGGCAAAACCCTGTCTCTACTAAAAATACAAAAATTAGCCAGGCATGGTAGCACGTGCCTGTAGTCCCAGCTATTCAGGAGGCTGAGGCGTGAGAATTTCTTGAACCTGGGAGGCGGAGGTTGCAGTGAGCCAAGATTGTACCACTGCACTCCAGCTTGGGCAACAAGAGTGAAACTCTGTCTCAAAATAAAATAAAATAATAATAGTAATAAATCTTAGGACGGAACTGATTTAAAGTATTATATAATGTTTAAAAATATGGAACAAGAGTGTCATCAAGTGGCCAATATACTTTATTTTTAAATGCTAGGGGCTGGGTGTGGTGACTCACGCCTGTAATCCCAGCACTTTGGGAGGCTGAAGTGGGAGGATAGCTTCAGCCCAGAAGTTCGAGACCAGTCTGGGCAACATAAGGAGACCCCATTTCTACAAAAAAAAAAAAAAAAAAAAAAAAAAAAATTAGTTGGATGTGGTGGCATGCACTTGGTACCTTTGGAAGCTGATGTGGGAGAATTGCTTGAGCCTGGGAGGTTGAGGCTGCAGTGAGCTGTGATCACACCATTGCACTCCACCCTGGGTGACAGAGTGAGACTCTGTCTCAAAAAATTTTTTAAAAAGGCCAGGCAGGTGGCTTATGCTTGTAATCTCAGCACTTTGGGAGGCCGAGGCGGGTGGATCACTTGAGATCAGGAGTTTGAGACCAGCCTGGCCAACATGGTGAATCCCCATCTCTACTAAAAGTACAAAAATTATCTGGATGTGGTGGCATGCTCCTGTAATCCCAGCTGCTCAGAAGGCTGAGGCACGAGAATCACTTGAACCCGGGAGGCAGAGGTTGCAGTGAACCGAGATTGCGCCACTGCACTCCAGCCTGGGTGACAGATTGAGACTCTGTCTCAAAAAATTAGAAAAAAAAAAATGCTGGGGTACTTTTCTATATTCACTTATGGAAATTTTTGATTAAATAGTGTTCAGTATTTTCATACTTACTGATTTTTTTTAAATAGAGTAGATTTTCTGTTTAATTTTACTGTAGCAAGTTTTATCTTAGGCAATTTACTGTTTGACAGAAAACAATACTATAGAACATCTTTGGTTTAATTCCGTGGTACAAATGTTTATATGTAGGGCACCATGCTTATATCACCAACTTACCATCTAGAGAGTGAAATGAATGCACAAGTAGATAACATAATTTGAAACAGGGTGAAGCTGTGTAAGTGCTAGAGGAAGACAAAGCAACCCTTATCCTGTGCTGTGGTTTTAGAAAAAGTTCACTGTAGGAGCTTTATCCTATTAGCAGTTACTGCTAAGAAAATACCAACTGCTGAGAAATATTAACCAGGTAGGGAGAGGAGAGGTAAAGTAAACTAATGTGATTGTAGTTTATTTTGTGTTCAGTGTAGAGGACGACTTTTAAAGATGGCACTGGAGATTGAACAAGAAATTATGAATATCTGAATTGGAGAAGGGGAATTGGGATGGAGAAAAAGTGTTAAATTTGACAGATACCTAGGAAGTAGAAAATTAACAGGCATGCTTGTTGGATGTGGAAATAAGGCGGAGAGAAATATCTGTATTTTTTATTTACTGTGTGTATAGTATATATTGCTATATATAGGAGGAATGGTTTCAAGGGAGGAGCTACATTCAAAATTGAGATTGTCCAAGGAGATGTAGTTAGACAAGAGTGATGAACTATAAAGTCAGAACCCTGGGCAACACCTTTATGATTGGGGTGGAAAATAAAACTTTTGAAACAGTATATTTTGGGAGATTGAGGTCATCAATTATAAAATACTGAGTGGAATTGAAAACACAGTAGAAATTAGAGACCATGAAGCTATAGTGGGACCAATCTGTTGGTTTGTGGCATTTTTCTCTAGTTATGGCAATCCAACTATATCTGTGAGGAAATCAGAGATTTTGGAATTGATTCAGGCTTTGGGTTGGCTAAGATGATACATCAGAATTGCAAGGGCAGGAAAATTTTTGTTATTTATAGAGTGATCCAAATACTGCCCTTTAGCCTGAAAGGGCAGTGAGTAGAATGGGGTTCATTGATTGCTCAAAAATATAGGAGACTAAGGGCATTTGTAAAGTGGAGATGGAGTTATTGTAGGAGTGAAAGAAACTGAAGGATAAGACATTGTGATTAGAGTGTGAAAATGCAATAAAAATCTAGCTGCAGAACACCCCGATAATGAATGGCAGAGTTTAGGATTTACACATATGGCTAAAGAATTGTGAACAGAGAGGAGATGGTCAATCTACATGAACCTGCATTGCACAGATTATGTGAATTTTGAAAGTCATCCATGATGTGGGTAGGATTGTGGTAACAATGTGGACTGTGCCATTGTGTTAACTCCTTTAGGGAATTCAAGGAAGTTACCGGGAGGGTGGTAATGTGGGGTACAGTAGGGTGGCATGAACTTACATCAGGAATTTTTTGGACATCTCCTGTTTTCTTAGGAGATGGAGGATTTAGAGGTTCATATAGCCCAGGCCTTTGAAGTAGGGTTCTCAATGTGTGTTTACTACTCAGGAGCTTGATGGAAGGTAGTATTTGTGTTCAAATGCCAGGTCTCAAAGGAAGAAGTTAGAGGGGTTGATTCATAAAGAGGCCGAGGATGTGAAAGCGTTTATAAGGCTGACTTAAATTACTGTGTACACAAATACATTCACTACACATACAGTACTTATAATGGTTGCAGGTAAACAGGTAACATATTTGTCTGTGGTGATAATGCTCTTATTATCCTATATTACTTGTAGACTTAGAGTAGCCAGGCAGAGAACGGAAATGAATGCCAGATTGGAGCAGCTGCTTCTTGTTACCAGCCGATCTTTGCTATTTGGGTATGTAAGCCCAGCATGGCCTGCCTCAAAAGGAGTCAGAAATCCAGATTTTTAAAATGCGAAATCTCTCGATTTTTTTGTTGTTCACAGCTAATTAAAAGCAGAGTTTTTACCCCAGAGTTTGCAGTCTCTGGGGTAGGGTAACAATCTGAGACTCTGGAATGAAGAGCCTGTAATATAGTTTGACTAATACAGTGGTTCTCAACCCTGGCAGTACTCTAAATCTCTGAATTATGTGGAAGGCTTTTTTTTTTTTTTTTTTTTAATGCTACTGCCTGGGTCTCACACTTGGAGACCTCATTCCGTTGGTCTTGGGTGAAGCCTGGGCATCAGTATTTTTTAAAAGCTCATCAGGCCAGGCACAGTGGCTTGCACCTGGAATCCCAGCTACTCAGAAGACTGAGGTGGGAGGATTGCCTAAGGCCAGGAGCTTGAGACCAGCCTAGGCAACAGAGTGAGACTCCCATCTCTTAAAAAAATAAAATAAAATAAAAATAAATAAATAAATAAATAATAATAAAAGGGGGCTCATCAGGTGATTCTAATGTGAAGCTAGACCTGAGAACCACTGGTCTAACAAATAGCACGAAGTGACAAAGTCCAGAAACCACAGGATCATGTTAACAATTACTTTCTTGGCCATGTTCTCTCAGTTATGGTAACTTTATCTCTCTGTATCAATGGCAGCAATTCCCTTTACTTATGTTTCTAAAACTTGTGTCCATAAAAGTCACTTAGATGCTCATTATAAGTGAAGGTGTTGAGGCTTTATCTCGAGATTCTGATTCAGTGAGTGGAGTCTTGGAATCTGTATTTTTAACAAACCCACAGGGTGATTGTGATGCAGATGGTCTGGAGGCTGGAATTTTGAGAAACACTGACCTGTATTTTGTCTTCTGATGACTGACACATCTGTATCTTTGGCTTTGGCTTTTCTTCTGAACTCTAGATCTCTATTTCCCACTGCCTATTAGACATCTTCACCTGGAATGCCACATGTTTTCATTGAAATGCTTGCAGTGACTGCTGCCTATTCTTCACACTCCCTAGGCACATGATTAGACCACATTTCCTAGCCATCCTTGCAGACAGGTGTGGTCATATAACCAACCTAGCTCCAGTGGAATGTGAATAGGAGCTCTACCTGTATTCTTCTACACACATTTACCTCTTCTTTTTTTTTTTTTTTTTTGTTGCAGGGTAAGCCTTAGAGTGGAATGACATCAAATATGTGACCTTCAAAGCCACATGTTGAAATAGTAGAACAGTGGTCACCCTAGGTCCTTGGATAAAATTGCATGGGGCAGAGTTTCTCACCTTCCTGGGATGCCTTGACTCTTTCGTCATTGTTAGACTTCTTTTGTGTTTGAATCATTATATTTTTTGGTATTTTTGTTTAGTAATTTAGGCATATCTTACCTCTATAAGAGCAGGCACTGTTTTAGGTATTAGAGATCAAACTGTGAATAACACAGATAAGATTTCTTTTCTTAAAGAACATGTTCTAGGCTGGACGTGGTGGCTCACGCCTGTAATTCCAGCACTTTGGGAGGCCGAGGCGGCCGGGTCACCTGAGATGGAGAGTTCAAGACCAGCCTGGCCAAGATGGTGAAACCCCGTCTCTACTAAAAATACAAAAATTAGCTGGGCATGGTGGTGTGTGCCTGTAATCCCAACTACTCAGGAAGATGAGGTGGGAGAATCGCTTGAACTGGGGAGGTGGAGGTTGTAGTGAGCTGAGATCATGCCATTGCACCCCAGCCTGGGCGACAGAGGGAGACTCCACCTTAAAAAAAAACAAAAAAAGTTCTAGTTGGAAGATCTCTTAGTCCATATCTTATGCCTAGAATACTTTTGTTTGTTTGTTCTACTTTTCCTAGAATACTTTTAACTGTAAACATGTGATTTTGTGGAAAGAACCTTGAACTTGACCACACCAAACTTCTAATCTGAACTCAAGCAGGCAGACAGGTGTTTGATTTTTTGATAGGATAGAAGAAGAGGTGATATGGAAAATTCCTTAGCTTAAGTTGCAGTGCCCGTGCTTTTCCGTTTCCACATTTAAAATAAAAGATATTTGAGGTTGTACTTCACTTATTCTTAAGCTTGCCTTGCTAATTACCAGGCTGCTTTCTCAAAATAATTCTTGAAATCTTAATTCTTTTTGGAAGTCCCTGTTGACTGGAAACGAAGTAGCCAATATTTTATGTCAATATTTGTGTATATTTGGATGTGGGAAGGAGAGAAAAACGAGGTTCAGAATAAGAAGTAAATGCTTTCCATCTCCCCACTCTTCCCTTCCCTTGTATCCCTTTCTCCCACTTTGTCAAATTTTACTCATAACCGGTGAACATATATCTGCTGACACTGAGGGTTCTATCACTGCTTACCTGGTTTGACGGATGTGAGGGGCTGGAATTACCTTGGGGATTTGTATTAACAGGAGAATCTGAGCTTCAAAAATCTGCTTTTCAAATAAGCATCTAAAGTAATCTGCAATCACAGATGGTTCAAGGACCACATTTTGAGAGACAGTGCCTTATGGGGTGTTAGTTCTTCCCTTCCTCCATTCTCCTGATGACTTTGCGTCTTTTATATGCCAGGCAGTATAGCTGAAGTGTTTGCGATATAGCCAAAGACACTGTCCTAACTCTCAGGCTGTGTACTCTTTAATAATAAAAAGCATCAGTTTCATCAGATGTGTTTTTTGGAGGCCTCATAATCCTGGTTGTATTGTTATTTATATTTCTTCAAAGGCCCTTTTTGATTCGTCGTATAGTTCATTGTATTGAATGCATGGTATCATACATGTTGATACCGTCATTTTCAACATAGCTAGAAACCTATAGTTTGAAGGCTTTTGTTGTAAGTTTTCTCTCCATGGTAAATGGACCTATGTCTTACTTGCAGTTTTTACCTGGTGATTTATGGAACAGTATTAAAAATATGTCCAGACTTTAATATACTCTTTCTCTATTTAGCATGCTTCAGGGTTATTCATAAAACAACAAAAAAATTCTTAAAATCGAGATGATACTTGCACAAACAAAATTATACAAGTTGATACTGAGTGGTTTTTACAGCTAACCGCTAGTATTGGACACTTTTTTTTTTTTTTGAGACAGAGTCTCTGTTGCCCAGGCTGGAGTGCAGTGGTGCAATCTCGGCTCACGGCAGCTTTCGCCTCCCAGGTTCAAGTGATTCTCCTGCCTCAGCCTCCTGAGTAGCTGGGATTACAGGCACACACCACCACGCCTGGCAAATTTTTGTATTTTTAGTAGAGATGGGGTTTCACCATGTTGGCCAGGCTGGTCTGGAACTCCTGAACTCAGGTGATCTGCCCTCCTTGGCTCCCAAAGTGCTGGGATTACAGGTGTGAGCCTGCGCCCAGCCTTTCTTGTTTTGTTTTTGTTTTTGTTTTTGTTTTTGAGACAGGGTTTCCCTGTCCCTGTGTTGCCCAGGCTGGTCTCTAACTCCTGGGCTCAAGCAATTTGCCTGCCTCAGCCTCCCAAAGTGCTGGAATCACAGGCCTGAGCCACTGTGCCCTAGTTGTGAGTTGGCATTTTAGACACAGGTTTTAGAACTTTCCTGGAGGCTGAGTGAATTTTTTTAAAGATTAAGTGTCTACTTAAGCTTTATCACGAATAATATGCAACACTTGGGTTTGGCTAGCAATCACTAGGGATTTAATGGTCCTAAAAAGGGAAATACTACTCTGGCCCACAAATCAGGGTTAAACTTTTAGGGTCCACACAGAGATAAAATATTAGATAGGACTGCAAATATTATACTTTTCTGACTGTCAGAACACCTTTCTTATCTTCATGAACAATTTTTTTTCTCTCTGTACACATCCGTACATTCATGTCTGTAAATATCTGACTTTTTCTAGGCTTAGTTTCACAAAATGTTGCAGAATGCTTTTAATTCTTTCTCATTCTTCTCATCACAATTAACTGTTGAACATAGTTTGCACTAGGTTTCAAATGTCAACCATGAGAGTTTCTATATCTGAGGGAAAAAAGAAGAGATTATTTATAAAGAATTCCACTAATCCATAAATGAGAAGGGTATCTTGATGTTTATTACTGTTTAATTTTCCTTCCAACACTAACAGAGGTACATATACAGCTACTATGAATAATGGTGAGTACTCTGTGAATACTCTCAGATACTAGTGCACATGATGTTAGTTTTACAAAACAGTTGAGTCCTATTTCTGTTAAATTTTTATCCCCTAGTATAAAAACACAATTTATGATAAATCAAGTAAAAATGAAAAATCAAAGTCTTAGTTTCTTTTTTTTTTTTTTTAATTAAGACACCATGGAAAGGTCAAACTAAGCAACTTTATGTCTTACCTTACATCTAAACAAAATCCTTTCCTAGATCTAATTCTTTGGCACAGTAACTGGTTAGAGGAGATCATTTGCCTATTTAATAGAGAAAACTTATTTTAACTTTGTCCTTAAATATTAATATTTAGTGAGGTGATATTTTTTGTCTGTCTTCCATTGAATTATCTTCATATCGTTTGTCTGTTTTTTATTAGTGTGTTCATCTTATTCTTAGTGGTTTTGCTAGCATTCATTAAAAGATTAAAAGTAAATCATTATTATTATTATGTTTTTGAAACAGAGTCTTGCTGTGTTGCCCCAGGCTGGAGTACAGTGGCACGATCTTGGCTCACTGTAACCTCCGCCTCCTGGATTCAAGCGATTCTCCTGCCTCAGCCTCCCAAGCAGCTGGGACTACAGGTGTGCACCACCACGCCCAGCTAATTTTTGTATTTTTAGTAGACACAGGGTTTCACCTTGTTGGCCAGGCTGGTATTGAACTCCTTGACCTCAAGTGATCCGTCCCGCCTCGGCCTCCCAAAGTGGTAGGATTACATGTGTGAGCCACTGTGCCCAGCCAAAAATAAATTATTAAATATTAATATTTAAGACTGGCATTGATGTTGAAATTTTCTCTTTTAATTGGAAATTTGCTTTAAATCTAATTCTAATTTTCACCTTAGAGGCCTTTCTGTATATAGTTTATACTTGGTATTTTGATACAAAATGGCTCTTCCTGTATACTTACAAATTTTTTTTTTTCTTACAGTTGTTTTGGGTGGATGGGGGGTCTTTTTCTTCTGTCTTTTCCATCCAAACATTTAGCTTTTCAATTCACCTGAATTTATCATGATATGTGTTATAATAAGAATCGATTGCTTTCCTCCCCAAATTGTCTCAGTTATATAAAATATTTTAAAGCTTGAGAATCCATGTATTCATGTAAGGTTAAAAATGTGATAACTGATGATGGAAAGACTAAAACCTGAAATTGTAATCTAGATACCATTCATGTCAGAATTGCTGTGTCTGGAGAGGTTAGGAAAATGAAGCTCAGAGAGGTTAATTAGAATAAGGTCAAAAGGCCATATATAAGTAGATGAATTAATTGTTGAATCTGTATCTGCCATTAAGGAGTAATCTGAGATGTGGAACTCTAAGTAAATGTGTTTCTCAAAGTTATTTCTCACAGAACCCCCTTTTATAGTAGAATGGGAAATACTAATATTTTGTGGATTAGTGTTCTGTGCAACATATTTTAAGAAGGGCTTTTCGTCAGATCTCTGGTAGAGAACAAAATATGAACCAGCCAAAACATTTCTATCATTAATTAATTTTTCTTTCCAAAATACAATTAAACTTTTAAAGCACAAAAATTTTAAGATATTGGTAAAAGATGAGGTGAAAAAATCCATACCTTTCTTGATATTCTGTGGGAAATATAAAGCTGTAGGTAGCCTCTTTCTTCTTTAATAAATTGTGCTTGAAAACTTTCAGGAAGTGCATAATTATTTAGATTAGAGATTGACAAATTACAACCCATAGGCCAAATCTGGCCAGGTGTCTGTTTTTGTAAATAAAATTATATTGGAACACAGCCATGCCCATTTGTTTATATGTTATCAGTGGCTGCTGTTGTGTCAGAGGAATGTTGAGAAGATGTGATGGAGACCATATAGCCACAGTGCCTAAAATATTATTTGGCTTTTGAAAGAGCAAACATTTTCTGACCCCTAGTTTAGTGAGCTGCATTTTTGCCTACTTTACTTCATATGTTTTATCTGTATAAAGACTCTTTTACTGAAGTTCTCAGCATTTCATCCTTTGTAAAGTAAGTTCCCTGGGAAGTCAAGCTGAAGTCTTTTTCTAGAAGCTTTATTATGGCTTGGTTTTAAACTCTTAGAGACATGCAAGATTCCATAGTTTTGCTTTCCTGAATGACATACAGCTATCAGGCAGTTGTATTGGCATGCCTGGCTCTTTCTTGCTGCAAACCTTTTACTGGTTTAATGGAAGTAATACCAGGGTAATAGGGTAAATAGACATAGCTAACATCTTTTGAGTGCTGTATGCCAGGTTCTGTTCTGAATTTTTAACATATATTTTGTTTATTCCTCACATCAACTCTGTGAAGTAGGTATTATTATTTTCCTCACTTTATAGTTGAGGGAACTAAAGTTTAAGGAGATTAAATAACTTGGTCAAGGTCATCCAGTTGTTAAGGAATGGAAGGAGATTTGAAATTTTTCCCCCAACTTACTTGCCTCCTAATTCCTCGATTCTTGAGATGAGTTCGGGCATATTTCTTCCTCCTCATTACTTTCTCCAAGCCTCTGTTTCCACATCATCTTTGGACATCCTCATTTACACCACCCTGTCCTACTGTATTCTCTGATGAATTTCCACGAGTCCATTCCTTCTTCCTTGATGATTACAATTTCTGACTCACAATCTTCTCTATCCAATCTGCCTCTGTATCCTGATTTAATGCCACGTTTAACTCGAGTTGTTTCTTGTATTTTTGAACTTTATATATCCACAGGCATGGCCAGGCCTTACTTTCATCACTGGGAATTGTTTTGCCTTTGTCGTGAACTCTGAATTTCTGCTTTCTGACTTCTGAACAGTTCACTTACATACAGCTCTTACATGCTAGTGAGGTTCTTTAATTCAGTCCTTTTTCACGTTTCATGTGCATAGGAATCACCTGGAAAGCCTTATCCAGAATCCTGAGTCACACCCTTAGAGATTCTAATTCAGCTGGTGGGGGTTGATGCCCATGAATTTGCATTTCTATCACCTTTCCTGCAAATGCTGAGGCCGGTAGGTCTATGGACGTACATTTTGAGAAGGATTGCTCTAATTAATGCTTTGCCCCAGAGGATCAGTAAAACTTTCTAATCTGCCTAAAGCCTCCATTCACATTCATTCTTTCTTTACTTTTTTGATGACTTCTGTAATTACTGAGACAAAGGCCTTCTGATGAGAACTCTGTTGTATTTTATTTTCTTGAAATAAGAGTTTTTCTATTTACTCTTTTCATATTCTTCTCTTCTACTTAGTCCCTTTGTCTCACTTTCTCCAGTTGACTTTTGGCTCCTTCTTTACCATTAACATTTTTGTGTCTTGGGTTATCAGTTTCCCCTTTTATATTGAATTGGCTTTTTTCTATCAGCCTTCAGTAATGGTCAAATAAGCCCCTTTCCTCAAAATACCATTCCCTCCCATCTTCCCTCCTTCAGCCTGTTTTGGAAGAAAAGTTATGGCTTTTAACTTCTTCACTAGCTATATCTTAATTTCTTGCAATCTGCTTTGGTTTCCAGAATTTTACTGGACTCTTGGACTGACAGATCAAATGACTTCTAGGTGTTTTTTGTTTTGTTTTGAGACAGGGTCTCACTCTGTTGCCTAGGCTGGAGTGCAATCTCTGCCTCCTGGATTCAAGCAATTCTCCTGACGCAGCCTCTCAAGTAGCTGGGACTACAGGCATGCACCACCACACCCAGTTAATTTTTGTATTTTTAGTAGAGATGGGGTTTCACCATGTTGGCCAGGCCTGTCTGGAACTCCTGCCCTCAAGTGATCCATCCCGCCTTGGCCTCCCAAAGTGCTGGGATTACAGGTGTGAGCCACCTCGCCTGGCCTGGTGTTTTTTTTTTTTTCTTTTTTTTTTTGAGACAGAGTCTTGCTCTGTCACATACACTGGAGTGCAGTGGCACGATCATGGCTCACGGCAGCCTCTCCTGTGAGGTTCAAGTGATCCTCCCACCTCAGCCCCCTGAATAGCTGGGAGTACCAGTGGGTGCCACCTCACTCAGCTATTTTTTAATTTTTTGTAGAGACAGGCTTCTCTGTGTTGCCTATACTGGTCTTACACTCCTGGCTGGGCTGAAGCAGTCCTCCCACCTCTGCCTCCCAAAGTTCTGGGATTGTAAGCATGAGCCAGTGCACCTGGCCATCTCCTAGGTCTTAAATGCAGTCTCCCCGAGACTTGCAGTATTTGATACTATCATTTCTCTTTTTAAAAGTTTTCTACATTTGCTTTTCACTCACTGCTTTCTTAAGGTCTTACTGTTCTAACTACTTCAGTTCTTGTTCACATAGTACTTTAATCTGTTACTGCTTTTTCTAAAGTTTGTGATGCTTTTCCCACCATCTAAATCTGTGCTGTCCAGTGTGGAAGCTACTAACTGCATGTACCTTTTGAGCACTTGAAATATCGTCAGGTTAGACTGAAGTATTCTGTAAGCATAAAATGCACACTGGATTTTTAATATTTAGGTTGAAAAAGAATGTAAAATAGTTTACCAAATTTTTTTAATGTCAATTACATGTTGGTAACACTTTGGATATATTGGGTTAAGTAAAATAAAGTGCTAAAATTAATTTGACCTGTTTCTCTTTACTGTAGATATGACTACTTCTTCTGTGGCTTGGCCATATTTCTGTTAGATAATATTAATCTAAATCTCATCTTTCCTTAAGTCCTGGATCAGTTTTCCATCTATTTACAAAGTTACCTTTGTAACTTTGTACCAGCCTTCTTAAACATTTGGTCCTCACCCCCTCTCACCCTACCCCCCTTTCCCAATATACTTAGCTTCTTCAAAGCAAGAGTAATTCCCTATAGTGCTGTTCATATAGTGGACACTATATACATTATGTAACACACACACACACACACACATATCTGAAAAAATGGCTAATATTACCACTTTATCAAAAAGGATACTTATGAAAATTGAGGCCTGTTGTGATGTTTTTGCTTAAATTGGTGGGGAGCAGAAGAAGGATCGATGTGAAGGGGAGAAGAGACATTATTCTACTCTGAGCTATTAACATTTGACACTTGACATCCCCCAAGTGTATCCTGCCACCTCAGGCCACTGATAGCTCTGTACTGCTGTGATTTTACTGCCATCTGGTGTCAGATTAGGAAACTGTAGTTCAGCATTTTGTCTCTTCAGTAGAGGAGGGTAGGCTCTCTATCCTGTAAGCAAGTTACCAATAAGAGCTCATATAATTTCAATGTAGGAAACCTTTATTTACCTTGTTGGAATACTCTTTCCTTGGCTTCCATGATAAATGCATTCTCCTTTCTAATGTTTCTCTGGCTGTTCTCCCATTCTTCGACAGCCCATTTCTCTCTTCATGGTAGAGTTTTTTAGCCCCATGTTCTAGGCCTGCTGTTCGTTTTTTCCTTTGCTTTCATCTATACCAGGCTTTAAGTACTGCCTATTTACAGACAAATTTATATTGATAGCCAAAAATTTCCTCTGAGTTTGAGACTAGTATCTTTAGTTGCTTACCTAGATATTACACAAACATCTTAAATATAACATGCTCCCATCAAAATGTGGACCTCTCACCTGCATCCTCATTTCTCAAATTTATTTTTCTCATTTCATTAATCTATCATGCCAAAATTATGGGAATCAGCTTGGCATCCTGTCTTTCACACTTTATTAGTAAAACATTAACTACATCCCATTAAGTCTAGAGGGTGTATTCTTGTATATGTAAAATTTGTGACCCCTCGCCTGCTCCTGTCCCATCTAAGATACCACTGCCTCTTGCCTGGACTAAGTTAGGTTCCTCATTAGTCTCTCTACATCCATTCCTGACTGCATTCACATGTTTTATGTATATTTGTCTAATGTCAGCCTCTCCTATTAAACCGAGAGTTCTGTGATGGCAGGGACTGTGTACATTTGGCTCACCATTGGGTCCCAGCACCTCACACAATTTCTAAAACCTGTTTATTTAATACCCATATCACCACTCTGGCTAACCAGTGCTGTTGGTATGACCCTTGTAGTTTTAGTGACTAAACTAGTGCTAGAATTCCTTAATGCTCTATTTCATTATTAGTGTTCTATACCAGTTCATTTACCATAAATGAATTTAAGCTATTTTCTGCTTTTTCCCAGGGAAACTTACTTGTGTCTGAAGGGACAATATATTTGGGGTATTAATCAGCTAGTGTTCAAATGAACTTTAGGACAACAGCCTATTTATATCTTATGGGCTGCCAATCAAGATGCTGAAATGATTTTCTAAGCACTTGAAGTTGTATGCTATTGGTTTGTCTCTTAGCACTCTTCTCTCTGAAATTTAATATTCTTTAATGTTGCAGTACATTTGTTAAATCATGGATTAAAACCTGTTTGACTCTTAGGTGTTCTTTTAATAGAGGCTTAGTTGATGATGGTTTCATTTAGTAATTTTGATTTGGTTTGACATTTTAAAATGGCTTTGCTCTATAAGGTTTTACTACTAGAGCTTACTTGGTGCTTTGAGTTGGTGGTATTTCTCAATAAAGAAATTTAATTTATAAAAGTAGAGGTGATTTATACAAAGTAGTTATTTAGAGATGGGCAACAATCTATGTACTGAGGATGCAAACTCAGAGAGCAAGAATTTATTAGGTATATAGCAGGGTTTCTCAGTGTTGGCATTATTCACATTTTGGACTGAAGAGTTTTTTGGTGTGTGGTGTTGGGGGGCATGTCCTGGGCACTGTAGGAAATTAGCAGCATTCCTGGTCCCTACCCATCAATGGTACTCTCCTCCCCAGTTATGATAATCAAAAATACATCTAGACAATGCCACATTGTCCCTGGGGTGGGTGGGCAAATTGCATATCCCTTGAAAACCAGTAGTTTCTATACTTAGAAGGGGGTAACTGGCCATGAAGTGTCTTACTTGGGAAATCTTTGGCATTTCTAAGTGTTTTGGAGAATGTGGTAGCTGTGTGGTGTATTGTTAATGGCAAAGAGAAATGGAGACTATATGACAGTATGTTTTTTACATTTTAGAATTTGTGCTTGCCTAAAATAAAGTAACTTTTGCATTCAGCCACCTGGTTCTGTTCCAAACTGAAAAAAGGTACATTCTAAATCATATTTCACTGATACTGTTTCATTTTGTTAGCTGATTTCAACAGTTAGGTAGTGATAGAAAAAGAGAACCAAGAGTACAATTTTTTTTCTTTTTTTTTTTTTTTTTGAGACAGAGTCTTGCTCTGTCGCCCAGGCTGGAGTGCAATGGGGCAATCTTGGCTCACTGCAAGCTCTGCCTCCCGGGTTCACGCTGTTCTGCCTCAGCCTCCCAAGTGGCTGGGAACTACAGGCACCTGCCACCATGCCCAGCTCATTTTTTGTTTTGTTTTGTTTTTGTATTTTTAGTAGAGACGGGGTTTCCGCATGTTAGCCAGGATGGTCTCGATCTCCTGACCTCGTGATCCGCCCATCTCGGCCTCCCAAAGTGCTGGGATTACAGGCGTGAGCCACCATGCCCAGCCCCAGGAGTACAATTTAAAGAATAGCTTATAATCAGAGCTTTTGCCATTGTGCTTGTATATAGAGGAGATAGAGTATAATTAACTTATGTTTTTTTTTTTTTCAAAGGGACATGAGAGATGGCTTTAGAAGAAAAAGTTTCTACTCTTCCCATTATGCGAGAGAGCGGTCTCCTCATAAAAGGGACAATACTTTTTTCAGAGAATCACCTGTTGGCCGAAAGGATTCTCCACACAGCAGATCTGGTTCCAGTGTCAGTAGCAGAAGCTACTCTCCAGAAAGGAGCAAATCATACTCTTTCCATCAGTCTCAACATAGAAGTATGTATTTTAAGACTTCATTTTTTCTCTCACAGTCTCCTCTGATGAGAATGTACTGAGTCAGATTTCCTTGTAGGTGTAAGAGATTTATTTTTTAAACTTTTTATTTTGAAAAATTTCAAACTTACAGAAAAGATGATAGAATAGTATAACAAACACCATACACACACATTTTTTTCAAACTATTTGAAGTGGCATTCTGCATGACACTTACCTTTAATTTCTTCAGCATGTAAAAGAGGTTTTTTTTTTTTTTTTTTTTTTTTTCAGAGTCTCGCTCTGTCTCCCAGGCTGGAGTGTAGTGGCACAATCTTGTTTCACTGCAACCTCCGCCTCCTAGGTTCAAGTGATTCTCCTGCCCCAGCATCCTGAGTAGCTGGGAATACAGGTGCGTGCCACCATGCCTGGCTAATTTTTGTGTTTTTAGTAGAGATGGGGTTTCATCATGTTGGTCAGGCTGGTCTTGAACTCCTGACCTCGTGATCCGCCCACCTCTGCCTCCCAAAGTGCTGGGATTACAGATGTGAGCCACTGCTCCTGGCCAGCCTTGTAAAATTTAGAGTGAAAACCTCTCTTACTCTTTTCCAACCCCCAATTTTATTTTATTTTCTTTTTATGTTTAATTTGGCATGCCTGAACCTACATGGCATTCTGTACAATCTTAGCATGTCATGCTGGCTGAGTTGCTTAGTATGTGTTTGAGTAAATTAATGACACAACTACTTTTCTAGAGAAAGCATTCTTATCTTTCTAGACTCTGCAGCCTGCAGTAAAGCTTGTTCACAAAACATTTCCTTGTGCCTTCTATGTGCAAGGCACTGTATTAGTATTATACAATGATGTCCCTGTCACTAGGGAACTAGAATATATGCATATATTTCTTACCAGCTGATACCAACTTTGTCAATATGTTAATATATATAAAATATAACTTTGATACAATAATTATTATGTCATAAATGAATTGACATGAGCATGTCAAGGTGAGAAAAATTAATTCACACTCTGGGGATGTAAGAACATGTCATAAAGGAGATGACATTTTGGGCTCAGCCTTATTTCAGATTTCTACAAGTAAAGAATTGTCTTCTAGTTAGAAGGAATTATGAGCCAAGGTGCAGAAATCAGAAAAGTCCAGGATATTTCCTTTTCAACGTCCTTCTCATTAACTGTCTTTTTTCAAATAATAGGAGTTTTAATTTAACAGCCTTTGCTTCTTACATGATGAAAGTGATGGAAAACCGTTTGGAGTCATCAGATTGTCTTCCCTTGAAGCTGTTGCAAGATTCTTGAGTTTAGCAAACATTTATTGTCTACTATTTGCAGAGAGAGAGTGGGGCTTCCCAAAAAACATATTTTTGGATACAGGCATATTAATGATGATGCAAGAGATAAGAAGGTTATTTTAAGGATTTGAAACAAACACAGGCTGGGCACAGCAGCTCATGCCTGTAATCCTTGCACTTTGGGAAGCCAAGGTGGAAAGATTACTCGAGCCCAGGAGTTTCAGACCAGCCTGGGCAAACATAGTGAGACCCCTGTCTCTCAAAAAAGAATTTAAAAAATTAGCTGGGTATGGTGATGTATGCGTGTATTTTCAGCTACTCAGAAGGCTGAGGTAGGATTGCTTGAGCCCAGGAGGTTGAACCTACAGTAAACTGTGAGCACGCCACTGTACTCTAACCTGGGCAGCAGAACAAGACTATGTCTCTAAAAATAAATAAATAAGTAAATAAATAAGCCACTTCCATATATATGCCTGATTGTCCAAAATGTGCTTGGGACAGTTGTGGGTAACTGAAAGTTTTATTGTGGAGATTAATGTTAACAAGTATACAAGTATTTTTTCTTTTGCTTCTATATACCCCATCCCTACCACAAAAAAAAAAACCTTAAGAAGATAAACAATCTGTAAGCCAAGCTTGTCCAACCCCCTGTCCTGCAGGCCGCATGCAGCCCAGGATGGGTTTGGATGCAACCTGACACAAATTTGTAAACTTTCTTAAAACATGAGGCTTTTTTGCGATTTTTTTTTTTTAAGCTTACCAGCTATTGTTACTGTTTGTGTCTTTTATGTGTGGCCCAAGACGATTCTTCTTCCAGCATGCCCCAGGGAAGCCAAACGATTGGACACCCCTACTCTAAGCTCTAATGAATGCTCACATGCACAGACATATCCAAAATTAGCCAGATACCATCTAAGACCCTTAAAAATTTTTTTTTTTTTTTCTGAGATGGAGTCTTGCTCTGTCACCCAGGCTGGAGTGCAGTGGTGCGATCTCAACTCACTGCAACCTCCACCTCCCGGGTCAAGCAATTTTCCTGCCTCAGTCTCCTGAGTAGTTGGGATTACAAGTGTGCACCACCATGCCCAGGTAATTTTGTATTTTAGTAGAAACAGGGTTGCACCGTGTTGGCCAAGCTGGTCTCGAACTCCTGACCTCAAGTGATCCACCTGCCTCAGGCTCCCAAAGTGCTGGGACTACGGGCATGAGCCACTGTGCCCTGCCCTTACGACCTGTTTTTGGGATGTGTATGACTTAAATCCATATCCAATAATGATTTTCATTAAAGAAGAAGAAAGTATCTTTGGAAACTGATTATAAAAACTTTTTAACAAAGCATGAGTAAAAGAAGCTTGAGATTCTTACTTGACAGCTTGTAATGAAGTTATTAAAGATAGTTATTAGTGAATTAGTCTTATTTTTATCCTCAAAAACAAATTTTGGGGGAGAGCATCTTCTCTCTGTTGACCTGCTTTGGGCCTCTTAATGGCCAAAACTCTTAAGATCTTGAGATGAAATGTGGTTGAGCCATAATGTGATGCTCCTGTCTTTGGATCTCCAATATCCTTCACTCATCCTTTGAGGGCTCATACCTTTAATATTTGGAGTAATTTAAAGATAAAGTTGGTAGACTAAAATATGGGATAAATTGAATGAAACAGAGCATATGACTTTGTTAATGCCTGCATCCATCCATCTATCTTTCTTTCTCTTTCTTTCTTTCTTTCTTTCTTTCTTTCTTTCTTTCTTTCTTTCTTTCTTTCTTTCTTTCGTTATTTAGCTTTGAAAGTAAAGTTCTTTAATCAAGAAAAAGTTTGTTCTGGGAAAACTCCATTTTCAAGTATTCCTTAACTACTTGGGCTGAACTGTGAAAATTTTTTCTATTTTCCCTTCCTGTTTTCAGAATAGTTACATAAGATAATCTTGCAAAAAAGTTAATGGAGGTCATATTTTAAACAACAAATGGGAAAAGTAATTATTTTACCTATTTCAGATACCAATTTTTGCATTAAATCTAAATGTCACAAATATTGCAGCACCTGGCTTTTCTTCAAAAGAGGACTGAGACATGGGGTTCTTCACTTATCAGTCACTTAAGCTGGGATAATTAGCCACGTGTTAAAATTAAGTTTTCTAGTATAAATTGAAATTTTGACAAAGACTTAAAATATTATTATAAGTATAAATAACAGGTTAAAATAATTATGCCCTCATTTAAAAAAATTAATTTTTTTCCTTTTTGTTCACACTTTTAGATTAATTTTTCCTATTTTAATGATCATTATTGGTTTGGCTATAGTGATTTTACTACATTTTAAAATTCAACTGCTTATTTCCCATTTTGTGCTCACATACATACACACACATTTAATTAAATCTCTTCTACTTAGCCTTTTGAGTTAATCTTATGGAACTTTGTACTACTTCAAGCTAATTATCCTTCTAAATCCAACTTGTTTTCATCCTGTACTTTACTTGCAAGAATATTCTTACTATAACTTAGTTGGGCTGACCTGGATATGCGATATTATTTTTAGTTCCTTTTTGTTGTCCATGTTCACATGCTAGCAGTACAGATTGTCCCAGTTAACCTCATTTCCTTTCTCCCTGTGTATTATGATACTTTCCTAGGTAAAATTGTTTTTTTTATATTTACCTTGTGTATTTTTCACTTGAAGTTTATTTTTATTGTAATTAATCTAAATATCTCCACATTTGTCAATTCTAATACTTATTTTCTTTTTTTCCCTCTTTGAAATGATCCCATGCTTTCCTATCTTATGCTTGTCATTTGCCTTTTGTTTAAGCTGTAACATTAGAAGTGATGAAAAAATCACTAAGTTCAGTCTCCCACACCCATTTTTTGTTAAACTATTAGTACTTCTTGTGTTAAATTTACTAAATCACAATCCAGTTCTTTTATGTAGCTCATTCTTTATAAAAGAATTAAAATCTTCTTCAGTAACATCTACTTAATACTAGTTATTCTTCTTAGAGCCCACACTTGAATAGAGCCGTATATAAAGATATTTCTTCCTTTTGTGTTGTAACCTGTTACATATTGGAGGAGTACTATCATATTCTTCATGTTTTTTTTTCCAGGTTTATTTTGCTGTTCCTTTTATTTGTCATGTTCCAGACCTTTTGCTTTCCTATTTTTCCTTCTGTTTCTTGTAATTTGTAACACCAGAAGTGAATTTTTATTTTAGCAACCACATTTCATTACTGGATTGTAGGCAACTGAAGCCTAAGCTATTTTCACATATAATACCATTAAACAAAATGCCTCTTAGGCTGTACTTTTTCAGATGCAATTGTATGTGTGTAGTTAATGCATTAAAAAAAAAAAAACTAGAAATGCTACATTTTATCTAATTAACTTTGGCTTATTCTGTCTTATAGAATTCTCAAAATCTCATTTAGCGATTCTGTATATTAGCACCTGATAAGAACAGCTTGTATTATCTGCGAATTAAGTATGCTGGATGTGTTTTGTATCAGTTGTTAATAATTTATGTTGAGGAGCATAAGGCCAACTATGGAAACCTCTAGAGATCTGTTAACCTGAATCTTTTATCAGCATTGTTTGTTGTTATTCAACAGTTATGATCCCTCATCTTTACTATTATCTTATTTTCATTTCCACTTGAGAATCTCAAGGAAGACCCTGTCAGGTGTTTCTTGAAACTCTTAAGTTACAAAATATTTCTTCTGTCAAAACAGTCACATAAAGATTATCTTGCTTTGTTGTTGTAAATCCACTGTGGCTCCTTGAGATGAAACTATCTCTCTGTTAATTCATTCTAAACATTTGCTAGGGATTAATCCCAAATTTACCAGAGATGCTTACATATTTAGGTTCTGTGACATTTTGGTTGAATTTTAAAATACTTTTACTTTGCAAGATTTGCAGGTTTATTGTTTATTTTGTTTGTTTGGCCGTTGTTTTTTTCTGTAGCTCTAACTTTAGGCCTAGCTTCCCTTATTTTTCTTATGTCAACAGCCATTATTAAGAATAGAAGGTATTTTTTTAAAAAATACTATTAGTCATTAGTGTTTAATTCTTTCAAAAAATACATCTAAGACAACTGAAAGTGTACAGTAATTAAAAGTACTGTTTTGAGACAAGTATATTTGGAAGATAGAGTCCATTTTTGAATGTCAATCTAATAGAAAAAGACATATGTCTTAAGAGCGGTTGGCTATGAATAAAATCTGAAGTCTCCATGAATTTTTTGATTATAGCTGAAATTCTTTTTTTTAAAAAAACTATTCTAGACTTATATAGTCGAAATTCTGATAAAATCTTGAAATTTAGTTCTGCTTTTAGGTGAAGGCTTTTCTTTGCAGATTCGAAGAGGTAATAGGAATATAGAAATAAGGATTTATCATCAGATCATGTATATTAGGCAACAGGAAGAGGGGATAAAGTCATTCTCTTAGCAAAATATCCTAGCATTTCTTGGTTTGAAGCCCACTATGTTGTGTTTAATACTTAACATCTCTTAATCAACAAACATATATTGAACATAAATTGTTTGCCAAGCAAGACAGATTCAATCTCTGCCCTCTGAGTTTATGATCTAGTCGGAAGACAAGCAAGTAATTGAATAGGAATAAACATTTTAGGTGACATCTGAAGGCTTAGTAGAAGGTGAAGTATGCTAGTGAAGAAGGTTTATGGGGATGAGTTACATCATGTGGAGTCCCTAAAGTATAATTTAATAGTTCCCTGAAACATTTTAGGCCGTCACTTGATCTAGACTATTAATGCACTGTTGAATTAGATTCTATAACATATTCTTCTTGTTTGAGGATCCATTGTTTACTTACAAGAGAGCTTTGGCTATGAGTTTTCTAGCTAAATCCTTGGATTATAGCTATAGCTTCTCTGGCGTCTTAATGATCAAGGTTCTAAAACAGAAATCAATTAATGCCATATGCATAGGCATTTATTGTATCCCCGTTTTAGGACTTAGTATATTCTGTCAGTAGCAAACGTTCATAATGTGTGCAGATGATGTTTTCCTCATATGTTTAAAAATGAGCTCATGTGGTTTTAGCTGATGTGTTAAAGAACTCTACTCGGAAGTGTACTTCCAAGTATTCAGTCAGTTGACCTTTGCTTTAACTTGTTGCAACTCTGACTTCCAAAAGATGGATCTTGAGGGAAGCAGAGGTGATGCAATGCTTTCTCTACCCCTCTACCTGTTTCTTTTCTCTGTCATTTTTTGGTGTCTTTAACATGAGAACATTTTTCTTGTGTCTCTTCATTTTCTAATTCATATGTTCTTGAGTAAGTCAGTAGATCTCTGAGAAACATGTTCTTCCTAACCAAGAGTCCCAAATTCCCACATCTTCATCCATGATCCAGTAAAAAATTTTCTCATCATCTGTGTAGCCACATTTTCATTTATTTATATCTTAATTTCTCTTCAAATCTTCAGCTGTTGAAGAAGAGATGAATGTACTATCTGTGTTGGTGAAGTTTGTTTCTTGATGAGACTTGCACTCAAATATACCTGTTTTGTCCTTGTTTGCCAAGCTCTGCACTGAGAATCTGATAGTTTGCAAGACATAGCCCCTAACTTTATCATCTCTTACGATTATGCTGTTTTTTTTCCCCTGCAGTGTCCTTTTTTCCTACCTGGGTTATCAGTGATGAATAGCACTTGATGTAGGATTGGATAAATTTGGTTAGATTTATCATTTCTTTTAGCAGGAAAACAAAGCAGCAAGAAAGTGTATTTCTAAAAGATCCTATTAGATTGCACTCAGCCATTGCATTCAAGGAGTCACCAAATACTTTGAAACTCTTGCAGAACTTCCTAAGTGTGTTGTGGAATGTTAAGCTGCTTCTCCAGCTTTTGATTTCACCTCAATGGGAAAAACATTATATGGAACCAGTATTTGAAATTCCTTTTTATTTCCTTTTTTTCCATTTATTCTTTCACTCATCAATATATAGACAGGGATTTTGCTGTCTGTACTGCCACTTTCAGAATTTTTTTTCTGGTTTCTTTCCTCCATCCTAATGTGGAACTCATTTTCTTTTGCAAGTCACAACAAAGGCAGGAATGTTTTCAACCTTTTTACCTTGCTGTCAAGCAGGGAGGTAGTGTCTGCTTACAAAGATCATGTGTGAGATGAATTTGAGGTAATGGCTAAATAGCTAATGAGTAGCAGCCTGTTAGTTAGAAGGTAGAACAATGAGTGAAAGAGGCAGATTTTAGAGACTTTTGTATTCATTGTATTGTTTGGAGCCAAATAAAAATAGAAAAAAAGATTAAGGTTAGTAGGAACACTCACGTTTAAGGAACAATAACCAACAAAAACGAAAGAGGAAGGGGTAGCTATGAAGATGTAAGGGGGCAAACAGAAGTACAAAGATACGAAAAACAAATAGCAAAATATTAAGAAAAACTTGTTTATAAATCATTAAAGTGCTATAGTAGAGGATAAGAAGAATGAGACCTTTTAGTTTTAATACGAGCACATCAGTGGAAACTTTGGGATGAAGAGTTTAAGTACAGTGGTGGTGTTTCTATTATCACTTGTTGTGTTACAAAAAAAAAAAACCCAAAACTTAGAGAATTAAAACAATAACTACTTACTTGTTCATGACTGCAATTTAGCTGGGTAGTTTTACTAGTCTATTAGAAGACTGTTAAATAGTCCAAGCCTACCTAAGACAATACTAATGGGAATCTGTAATTATATGTGGTAATGCCTACAGCGTCTCTGAAGTTTGGAATCAAAATCAAACACATCCACAGTGGTGTGTTGGTAAACTGACTCTCCAAGGCTAAAAAGATAAGATTTGTAGCATTTGCTGATATCTGTGGAGTGTAGATTCTCATCATAGTTCAGCTACCTACATGGAGTAACTGAAGACAAAGTTTCAAAGGGATGCATACGATTCACTCTCAGGAGCTAATATGAATTGGCCTAAGGCTCCAGTACCTTTCTCTGAAATATCACCGTTATCTCTTGATTCAAGAAAAAATTTGAGGCAGCTTAATGAAATAAACACTCAATAAAATAGGATTAAATAAGTGGAGGAGGATTTTATGTAAAAGGAAAACAAGGATAGGAAAGTAAAAGTAAGAATAAAGTTGGTAGTACATGAAATAAATGCCCATCATAAGGCTCTGAACAGTTGCTATAGGTGAACTAAAGGTTTGGCCAAAACAAAGCTAAAAGAATCAAGAATAAAGTTAGTAGTGCATGAAATGATTGTCCATCATGAGGCTCTGAGCAATTGCTGTAGGTGAAGGTGAACTAAGGGTTTGGCTGGTCGTGGTGGCTCACGCCTGTAATCCCAGCACTTTGGGAGACTGAGGCGGGTAGATCACGAGGTTAGGAGTTCAAGACCAGCCTGGCCAAGATGGTGAAACCTCGTCTCTACTAAAAATACAAAAAAAAAAAATTAGCCAGGTGTGGTGGCAGGTGCCTGTAATCTCAGCTACTTGGGAGGCTGAGGCAGGAGAATTGCTTGAACCTGGGGGGCGGAGGTTGCACTGAGCTAAGGTCACGCCACTGCACTCCAGCCTGCACAACAGAGTGAGACTCTGTCTCAAAAAAAAAAAAAAAACAAGAATCAAGAATAGTGTTGACAGTGTACCTCACATAAAAACAAATCAGCTTATCAGGAGAAACAAAACTTGCTGGATGCCAGAGAAAGATCAGTGAATAATGAGAAAAGGATACTGCATCCTCAACATTATTGCAAAAGTAAGATGGCAATATTTTCATGATGTTTCTTGAAACATTTTAAGGCAAGATGCTGATAGTGCCAAAACAATTCAGAAAAAATGTTATTTTCTCAGAAAAAAAAATGTAAGATTGGCAACTTGGGATCTGTAGTAGAAGGATTTGAAGTCATTGTTGTGGAGTTTGTATCTTACTGGAAAAATACCTGGGAGCCCTGACTACTAGTATATTTAGGCTGTTTAGAAAGATTATTCCATCCATATCATTAAGAATTTGCAGACAAGGAAGCTAACAAAATATTTCAAGATTCTAAGTGTGGGATAATTAGGGGCTCAACCATTGTCCTTTTTTAACTGGTAGGGATGATCCATCTTTGATTTTTGACCGTGTATGCAGGTGTGCTCCTTTCCCAGGCCTTCCAGTGTCAGCTTTATGGATGGAGAGAATTCGACTAGGTACTTTCAGTGATGAATAAGATGTGATCTTTGTCTTCAACTTTCAATGTCTTGTCTTGCTATGAACCTTTTCTCATTCCTTTCTGCCCTTGTTATCCTTGACTGGTCTTATCCTGACAGTTCCCATTGGCTTCTCGCCTTAAACTGATATTTTTTTTCTCCCATTATTTATTCCCCTTCACTGGTGATTGCTCAGGCAGCCCAGCTTGAAAGTAGGGTAGAAAAGACTTTAGGGTCACCAGAAAATGCTCAGAAGCCCCTGTTCTCATCACTCCTACTTCTGAGTTCTTCTCTTCTTCCTCTTGGGCACAGAGGTGCTGCTGTTAATTCCTCCCTGCCCACCTTTCCATAGAGTCCGTGCGTCCTGGTGCCTCCTACAAACGGCAGAATGAAGGAAATCCTGAAAGAGGTGAGTTTTGAGCTAGACTCTGATTTGGGATTGTGAAGGGGTGGGAGACTTGAACTGATAGCGGTTGTGGAAATGGGGAAAGTGTATAACTGCTCCATTAGTCTGTTGTGAGAACCAGAGTTAAACAACAGTAGACCTAGGTACTAGGATACGGGGGGCATCTGTGGGCTGGTATCTGGGCTAGCCATTCCTGGTTGGGAATAGCCATTCCATAGGAGGCTGAGATCTGTAGAATAGACGGGCCATTGGAAGATAGGACCTGACAACAATAGGATCAAGTGATTTCTATTTACTTTTTTTGTGCTCTTTCTTTTGCCATTTGTATCACTGTTTTCTTTATCCTTTGCTGCTTGCTTTCTGCTCCCATTGTTGCAACAGGAATATATGAATATATGTGGGTATATGATAAATCTCCTGCACCACCCTTCAGTGTTCCTTTGCTTCTGTACATGAAATTGGTTGGTAACGACTTAAATTAGCCTTTGAGCAGCTAAAATCAGGAAAGGTCTAAGACTATACTTCGGGATCATATGTTTGTAAAGGAAACACTAAGCAAAAGATCAACAGCTGCTTGTGACAAGTTTTTTTCCCCTCTGTGTCTAGCTGATATGTGCTAAAGAATTGAGCCTGTAATTATGCCTTTAATAAGCATAATGTGCTATGCTGATTGTTTCAGTGCCTTGTCTCCTTTGAAGGGACTGCTTATCTGAATAGGATTGGGAGGTCATTGCATCTTAGGCATAGAAAAGTGAGGCTCATCCTTTTATCTGATTTTTGAGTGCCTACCCTTTTCTTGAAGGACTTGAGCTAAGTAGGCCACAGATATTTGGAAATGAATAAGCTATAGCACTTGTTCCTCTGGGAGCTTTTGGTGTAATGGGATACACTGACACTATCACACTACAGTGTGAAATTTGCCACATGCAATGGAAATACAATAAGGAATGACTTAAGTAAATCATATTCTTGGCCATTTGGGATACAGTGGTGGTTCTTTTGAGTTTTAAGGTCTACAAGAACTTTTAAAGTGGCTTACGGTGAAAGCCTCTTGTAGTACCACAAGTTAAAAGACACTAGGGCTGTATCGTTCTCAGGCTGTTGGAGCTTAAAAATTGGAATACTCAGCCTAGGGCAGGAGTCCTCAACCTCTGCACAATTGACATGTAAGGCCAGTTAATTCTTTGTTGTTGGGGTGTCCCCCATAGCAGGATATTTGCCAGCCTCCCTGTTTTCTACTAAATATATGCCAGTAGCCCTCTCCCACTTGTGACAGTCAAAAATATCTGCACATACTACCAATGTCTGTAGAGGGGCGGTGCAAAATTGTCCTCAGTTAAGAACCACTGGGCTAAAGAAAGCGTTTTGGGTCTGTAGGACATTAGAAAGGTGTTATTCACCACTTTCCTAGGTGGTTGGAAGCCTTTGAGCCTCCAGGACCTTACTTATCTATCTTGGCTGTGGCAGGAAGAGCTTAAGAGGCTTTTTGACTGAAGCTGGCTTTGCCTCAGTTTCAAAGTCGTTTTATCTCTGCTTTTGCTCTTGACTGCTTTGCTGTTAATCCACTGTCCAGTCTCGACCAGCTTCTGTGTGACTCCAAATTTTATGCCACTTTCTCTTCTCATGTTATTAATTTTGTTAGTTTTTCTAGCAACAAAGGGCAGAGGATTATATATTTGACACATATAGACAATGAAATGTTTTTCTGTAGCAGCTCACTGTTACTAATTTTCAAGAGTATATTTAACTAAACCTATCTTTTAGGGAGTTGTTGAACCTGCTAAAGTAATATTGTTTAAATGTATTTTCTGGCTCAAGTTTCTATAAAAAATGATATACATACAGCACTATGTGAGTAAAGTGACTAAAGGTAAAGATTAGTGACTTTATCTCATACAGGTTTATTTTTAACCATTTAACAAATATTTGGGCATTCATTAATGCTAGGCACTGATTAATGCTCTGAATTATAGCTTTCTAACTTTATGTTTAAAACTGTCTAAACATTTCAGGAATATTTGCTAAAGTTCCTATGTAGATCCTCCTTGACCTACCCCTTGATTAACTAGTTCTCCTTGGTATCTATATAATAACTACCTTTGTATTTTTATTGTGATATATCAAAAATTAGCATTTAGGAGCATGGAAGAAGTAGCATTCATGGTTTTAAAATATGTTTTGCCTTTCTTGAAGTCTCTGTGGCTCCATGTTTCCTTACTGGCAGTGCTGTGGCCTAGACTGGCTTCTGTGATATCCTTTGGTTCCAGGTTATTTCAGATTGTTGATGGTGCTCAGCCTCTGAGAGGTAGTTTTAGCTATTAACCTATTTAATGTAGTAATGTAATGAAAAGTTTTAGTACTAAAATAAGTGTATGACCCCCCATTAATTCCATTAAAAATTACTTTATCGAAAACAAATTAGCTAGAAAAAAATTACATCTTATGTTTTCTTATATAGATAAAGAGAGGCCTGTCCAGTCTTTGAAAACATCAAGAGATACTTCACCCTCAAGTGGTTCAGCAGTTTCTTCATCAAAGGTTTGTTATATTTCTAAAATCACTTTAAAGAAGAATTACAAATTGAGATGGACTGACTAGTACAGATGCTTTTATTCTTTACTGTTATGCCAAGGGAGCTAATTTGCTGCATTTAAAAACTTAAATTTTTGGCTGGGTGTGGTGGCTCATGCCTGTAATCCCAGGACTTTGAGAGACTGAGATAGTAGGGAAAAGAAAGAGAGATCAGACTGTTACTGTGTCTTTGTAGAAAGGGAAGACATAAGAAACTCCATTTTGACCTGTACCCTGAACAATTGCTTTGCCCTGAGATGCTGTTAATCTGTAACTTTGCCCCAACCTTGAGCTCACAAAAACATGTGTTGTATGGAATCAAGGTTTAAGGGATTTAGGGCTATGCAGGATGTGCGTTGTTAACAAAATGTTTACAAGCAGTATGCTTGGTAAAAGTCATCGCCATTCTCCAGTCTCGATAAACCAGGGGCACAATGCACTGTGGAAAGCCGCAGGGACCTCTGCCCTGGAAAGCCGGGTATTGTCCAAGGTTTCTCCCCATGTGATAGTCTGAAATATGGCCTTGTGGGATGAGAAAGACCTGACCTTCCCCCAGCCCGACACCCGTAAAGGGTCTGTGCTGAGGTGGATTATTAAAAGAGGAAAGCCTCTTGCAGTTGAGATAGAGGAAGGCCACTGTCTCCTGCCTGCCCCTGGGAACTGAATGTCTTGGTATAAAACCCGATTGTACATTTGTTCAATTCTGAGATAGGAGAAAAACCGCCCTGTGGCGGGAGGCGAGACATGTTGGCAGCAATGCTGCTTTGTTATTCTTTACTCCACTGAGATGTTTGGGCGGAGAGAAACATAAATCTGGCCTATGTGCACATCCAGGCATAGTACCTCCCCTTGAACTTAATTGTGACGCAGATTCCTTTGCTCACATGTTTTCTTGCTGACCTTCTCCCTATTATCACCCTGCTCTCCTACTTCATTCCTCTTGCTGAGATAGTGAAAATAATAATAAAAACTGAGGGAACTCAGAGACCGGTGCCAGTGCAGGTCCTTGGTGTGCTGAGCGCCGGTCCCCTGGGCCCACTTTTCTTTCTCTATACTTTGTCTCTGTGTCTTATTTCTTTTCTCAGTCTCTCGTCCCACCTGACGAGATATACCCACAGGTGTGGAGGGGCAGGCCACCCCTTCATGAGATGGGGGAATTGCTTGAGGCCTGGAGTTCACAACTAGCCTCGGTAACATAGCAAGACTTTATTTTAAAAATTAAAAATTAGCCAGACGTGGTGGCATGCACCTGTAGTCCTAGCTATTCAGGAGGCTGAGGTGAGAGGATCACTTGAGCCCAGGAGGTTGAGCCAGCAGTGAGCTATGATTGCACCACTTCACTCTAGCCTGGGCGACAGAGCAAGACGCTGTCTCTGAAAAATAAAAACAGGCCGGGCACGGTGGCTCACACCTGTAATCCCAGCACTTTGGGAGGCTGAGGCGGGTGGATCAACGAGGTGAGGAGGTCGAGACCATCCTGGCTAACACAGTGAAGCCCTGTCTCTACTAAAAATACAAAGAATTGGCTGGGTGTAGTGGCTCATGCCTGTAATCCTAGCACTTTGGGAGGCCGAGGCAGGCGGATCACGAGGTCAAGAGATCGAGACCATCCTGGCCAACATGGTGAAACCCCGTCTCTACTAAAAATACAAAAAAATTAGCCGGCCATGGTGGCGGGCGCCTGTAGTCCCAGCTACTCAGGAGGCTGAGGCAGGGGAATGGCTTGAACTTAGGAGGCGGAACTTGCAGTGAGCCGAGATCACGCCACTGCACTCCAGCCTGGTAACAGAGTGAGACTCCGTCTCAAAACAAAAACAAACAAACAAAAAAACACAAAGAATTAGCCGGGTGTGGTGGCATGTGCCTGTAGTCCCAGGTACTTGGGAGGCCAAGGCAGGAGAATTGCTTGAATCCGGGAGGCGGAGGTTGCAGTGAGCTGAGATCACGTCACTGCACTTCAGCCTGGGTGACAGAGCGAGATCTGTCTCAAAAAAGCAAAAAACAAAACCCCTTACATTTTAAGTAACCACAGCTTGAAAATAGCACCCGAGTTTGCTATTTTCTATGAGAAAAATGGGCAGTTTTCTCATTGAATTTTTAACACAATCTATGCCAAATTTAGTACTTATTGCTGCAACCCATGTTCTCATCTTGACCATAACCAGGTTGGATGGGTTATATCTGGTGGATTGTGCTTTTATTTGGGGAGTTGGAAGTGTAGGCAGAGACCTAACATATATGGTGTATTTTTTCTCTTATTAATTCATACAGAAATCTTATGGTAGTAGGTACGTATCTCTATTCTATAGTAGAGTGAGGGCTCAGAAGTTATTAATTTCTTAAGGACATAGCTACCCCTCACTATGTCATTCTTCTCCTTCCTACCTTTCTAGCATCTCAAAACATAAATCCTCAGAAATTAAAAACTTGACAAGTTGCTGTTTCCTTCTGTTCTCTCCAGTTAGAAGTTCTCTTCACAGATATCATACCCTTTCTCTTAGCCATAACAGTTGTTACATCTGTTATCTGCTTTACTTCTTTTCGTTCTGCCTTTTATACTTTTTGGCTTTTCAGGAAGAGTAGATATCACCTAGCGGTCTATACTGGGTACTGGGGGGCAGCTGCTTCCCTGCCTCAGAAGGAAAAAAACTTCTTTGTGACAACTTGTATCTTTGGAACTTTCCCAGAAGTCTGAGGGTTCTGGGATTCTGGATTTTGAATAGCAAAGACCAATTGGATTATGGTTCTGTCTTAATCATATCAAGGGTGCTTTACCCACCTGGAAGACTGCCTTGGTTTTCATGTCAGGTAATAGATGAAAGAAGAGTAAATAGTACCTGCCTATCAAAGTCACTACAAAAATTCAAATTATTATATATGAAATATTTTCTCTGAAATATACTGCTATCTGAATGTAAGTTACAACATAGAGTTTTGTGCTACATGTTAAAATGTTTAGTGGAAAACAACCATGTTGGATTTTTAACTTCTTTTGTCTGATAGTTTCATGTAGATCAAGCTTGATCTACATACAATTGTGGCCCAGGATGGCTTTGAATGCAGCCCAACACAAATTCCTAAACTTTCTTAAAACATTACGTGATTTTTTCCTTTTTTTTTTTTTTAAGCTCATCAGCTGTTCTTAGTGTTAGTATATTCTATGTGTGGTCCAAGACAGTTCTTCTAATGTGGCCCAGGGAAGCCAAAGATTGGATGCCCCTGATGTAAATGTTTGCATTTTTTTTTCACAGACCGTAAAGTCTTTTTTTTTTTTTTTTGTATATAAAAATAGAGATGGGGTCTTGCTATGTTGCCCAGCCTGGTTTCAAATTCCTGGTCTCAAATGATCCTCCCACCTTGGCCTCCTAAAGTGCTAGGATTACAGGCATGAGCCTAGCCAGGCTATAAAATCTTAAAATGGAATCAAAATATCACAATATTAGATCCATAGTTATTTTATGTATTCGGAAGATAGCGCCCTCTTTGATTTGCCCAAGGTCACATGGTAGCTGTGGGGAGCTTTATCAGGTAGATTTCCTGATTTGGTGAACTCTTTGATGTAACATTATGGCTGCCCATATATTGGGATACTTTTTCAGAGTTTGATAGTTTCAAATGGTAGGTTTTCGAATGTGCAGACAGAATGACAATAAGTTATAGTAGGCTTTTGCTTCATTCTTTCTGAAGGGCAGAATGGAGTTTCACTCTGTCATCCAGGCTGGAGTGCAGTGGCATAATCTCGGCTCACTGCAACCTCCACCTCCCAGGTTCAAGCAATTCTCCTGCTTCAACCACCCAAGTAGCTGGGATTACAGGCGCCTGCCACCACACCCGGCTGATTTCTGTATTTGTAGTAGAGATGGGGTTTCACCGTGTTGGCCAGGCTGGTCTGGTCTCGCACTCCTTGACCTCGGGTGATCCGCCCGCCTCAGCCTCCCAAAGTGCTGGGATTACAGGTATGAGCCACTACGCCCAGCCGCTTCATTCTGTGCTAGAGAGAAGTCATATAATTGTTTTTGCTCTTTAATTTTCTGTTAAATAGGTATGCCCCCTCACCCCCTGAAAAAAAAAAAAAAACAACTTTCTTGGATATATTTGTGTTTGTATATGTGTTTTCTTCTTCTAACTAGCTTTTAAAAAAACCTTCTATTACTGAGTAATAATAAAAGTATTGCTTATAATACCTTTTTAACCTTATATATGGGCACGGCTTTGGAATGAGCTGTTTAAGCTTCCTCAATGGCTGTAGAATATACTTCATATAGATATATTGCTATAATATTCCAGTAAATATTATAGATGGCTAGCCAGTAATTTGATGAATTTAACAAGGTGTAGAAAAACATCAAATGACCTTTTCAGTTAAAAAAATGTCTAAGCCAGGCACGTTGGTTCATGCTTGTAATCCCAGCACTTTGGGAGGCTGAGGCAGGCAGATCACCTGAGCTCAGGAGTTTGAGACCAGCCTGGCCAACGTGGTGAAATCCCATCTCTACTAAAAATACAAAAATTATCTGGTTATGGTGGTGCGCATTTGTACTCCTAGCTACTTCGGAGGCTGAGGTTGGGGAATCGCTTGAACCCAGGAGGCAGAGGTTGCAGTGAGCCAAGATCGCAGCACTGCACTTCAGCCTGGGCGACAGAGTGAGACTCCATTCCCCCCACCCCTCCCAAAAAAGCCTAGATTTAAGTCCCAGCTCAGCATTTATTAGTGACTTTGAGCAGGTCACCATCATTCAGTTTTTTAGTTTATAAGTTGGGATAATAAAGCCTCTCTAATCACCTTCATGGAATTCTATTTAATTAAAGTACTTTTCTTGGTTCATAGATAAAAGCACTTTATAAATGGTAGTGCCCCATAAGTTCAGTGCCCAGCACTGTCATCCACAAGAGGTATATTTGGAATCGGTGATGTGACTTTAGAGAAGTAAAGCTTAGTAATAGAAGGTTTTTTAAGTAAGAGATGGTTATGCAACTAGGCATGGCAGGGCAAAGCTGATGAAAATGTATGCCAAGGAAGTAGAATGGAATCAGAGAATTACCATAATGGCCCTAAGGAAATAATTTTTAAATTTGTGCTTTACAATTCATATCTTATTTACAAAATAAGCCTTTAAACAGTACTGGGAGAATTATATCTGATCCAGAAAAGACATTTTACTTTCTTTATTTTTCTATTGAGCCCATGGGCTGATTGATTTTCAGATATGTTTTAGTATAATAGATTCACATCAGTGAATATGGAAAAGAAAGAAACACTAAGGTACCAAGCATTATTGTAGCTACTTCCAGATCTATTACCTCCTTCAATTCTCACAACTGCTTTGTAAAGTGAGCATTATTAACCCCTATTTTGTAAGTGAAGAAACCAAGGCTCATGGTGTCATAAGTTATGCATATAAAGTCATCTACCTAGCAAGTCATTAAACTACGATTCAAAGCCAGGTCTGTATATAACTGCAAAGCCCATACCTTGTTTAGTATTGTATGCAGTTAGATAAAGGAACTAGTAGTAGGATCAAAAAATGAAATTTAAGTTTAAAAATTTTGTGTAAGGAGTAGGATTTTTGTAACTCACTGTACACTGTAATAATAGCATATCTGTACGTTTCTGTTGTATTAGGAGTTTGCCTTACTGAAATTTAGACATTACTTATTTCATTCAATATGCTTAAAGGCACAAAGTTGAAATCAGTATGATGTCTTTTATATTCTAAATATAATTAGTATATGAGTTAATTGTCAGTGTCTTTTGCTTTGTTACTTAGATGAATTTCTAGAGTCTTATGTAAATGAAATTAAGAATTAGATCTGGTCTGTATGTCCCAAAGGAATAGCAATTACTTAAAGTAATTCCATGTTGAATATTTTTGAAGGAGGAAATAAAGAATGTACCTGCTCTCCATAGAAATTTGAAGGCTTATATGATTTTAAATGTAAGTGGAGTGTACTTCTTGGTGTATTTGAAGTTTAAAAGCCCTTGAGAATTGTAACAGAAATGTTCTTCTATTTTTATTAGGTGTTAGACAAACCCAGTAGGCTAACTGAAAAGGAACTTGCTGAGGCTGCAAGCAAGTGGGCTGCTGAAAAGCTAGAGAAATCAGATGAAAGTAACTTGCCTGAAATTTCTGAGTATGAGGTAAGGCATAATGTCTCCTTTATGTTTCACATCTGAAAGTTTTGTCTGGATTTTAAATTATGGGCGAAAAATATTTGGTTTATTCCCGTACTTCAAAATATATCCTCATGGATTACAGGTATTAAAATTACCACACAGAATGATAGTCTGAATATGAATGACTCTGAATTCAGTAATCACGCTTTGTCTGAATGTTTCCAGTAGTTTTGGGGTGTAAGAATAGTATAAATATGGAGTATAAGAAAAATGCATTACTTATATACTTCTTTTAATGGGCTTTGCTGTTAAAAGTATCTTAGGAAATCATGCTAAGCCTCTCGTTATAAACCAGTGAATTCAGAACAGAAATCTAATTTGACCTTGGATTGTGGACCATATTTATATTGCTTGTTATACTTCATGCAGATTATCTCATAAATATCCCAAGTAATAAAATTATTCATTGTCTGGGCAACCTGAGACCTTGATGAGTCTTGAATACCGAAAGATGGGAACATTTTTGGGACCATAGAAAAAGGTTTATGACATGTTTGTATTAACATATTTTGAAATGAACTGAAAAATTTCTGTATAAACGGTAACATCTCTAAAAGGGAAATATAGAAATTTTATGGGCACAATTAAGCTTTTAGATTCAGGATTTGGTACTATAGGAATTCTTTGACCTGACAGGTAGAGAATATAAAAATCTGTCCCGTGACAAATTATTTTTATTTGAAGGAGCATTCTGGCTTTTTGATTTATTTTTGGAATGACTTTTATAGAATGTTCTTTGATAAAAGGGATCAAGCATTGATATTGTATGTAAAAATAATACTTAACTACATCTTTATACAGTGAAAAGATCCTTTCCAAAGTAACCATGTACACTGCTCATAAAAAGTACAAACCCTGTCAGAACTTACGCAAATAGAGCCTTTCTTTTTAAAAATGCTGATCTGTCTTTTAGATATCAATTGTTCTTAAGTGGGTCAAAGTTTCCTCCTTATTGTGGCTATAATAATAGATATTTATGCATATTCTCCAGTAAATGTATCAAAAACACCAAGCTGTTCCTTCTTGGTACTTTTCCAGCACTATTTAAAAGCGTGAACAATACATTTCAGTAATACATTTAATTGGATTATTTTGGTTATTTTCTCTAATAATTTAGAATAATGTTTCTATATTAATCATTGACAATTATGCTTCAAAATTGCTGCTTTGGAATATTGGTAGTTTGTTTTATAGAACCAAAAACTTCCAAAAAGAATAATTTCTTTACTTACGTTATCTTCAATTAGCAAGGCTTTATTAATGTATGAACATTAATAGTATATTTATCATCCCTTCTCCCATCATTTTTTATCTCAGGTTTTTATAAAAGCTCACTACTGTTCTCAAATTTAAATATTCTACTTGAGTTCTCTCATTTCTTGAATGCATCTTGACACTGAATAATCCATGAGTGACTTTGGATCTAGAAAGACTTTTTAAACATCTTTTTTTTCCTCTAAAATTTGCTCAGAATTTGCTAGATTTCAAATTAATGAAAAGTAAATAACCCTAAAAAAATCTGTAAGTTGAGTCATAGGTCACACATGTTCTTTTGTTGGATCAAAGGCAAGATATGTGAGAGTAGCACTGATAACCATAATATGTTTATTTGTGTATATCATTAATGTTGAACAGCAGCATCAATTTCATCCCATTCTCTAAACTATTTTTCTACTTAGATTGATACTTTTTCATACTGGAAATAAAGCATTTGGGAAATTTTTGAGATAATTTTTGTAAACTTAGTCCCATATCATATTAATATTTTTCTCTTGTACTTTTGCTTATTAATATTTTTGCTAATTTGTTCTCAGGCTATTGTTAAATAGTTACTCATTTCAGTGGTCCATGCTTTTTGAGAAATATAATTTTGGCCTTGGTCCTGTAAATTGATATCTAATTTGACAGAATAGCCTAGAAAGAGGAAAGACCTTTGATGCCAAGCAAGAGTTTGGCAAAGTACCGTGTGTGTGTGTGTGTGTGTGTGTGTGTGTGTGTGCACGCGCATGTGCGTGTCTGTTTAATTGTGGCAATATTTTATTTTATATGAGCGTTTTAAGTAATGGTTCATGTACTTCAGAAATTGTGTAAATTTCATTATTATGAGCTGAGATAGATAGAATGCTTAAGTTTCCACCTTATCTTCACTTGCTGCCATCATTATAGTTCTAAGCAATTTGTTTGGGAAAACGTAGTTTATAGAAAGTCCAGTGAAATTGAAGGCAAATTCAATTATATACTTAAATATTCAGGCATGTTGTGGTTCCTGCCACTTTTCAGTTTTATACTTTCATCTTTTTGGCTCTACTACAGCATTTCTCAATGTATTTGACAGCATATCTGAAAGGTCTTAATGGTCTGAGGAAGAAAAAAAAAGATTCTAGTAGCCAGGTTATTTGGGAGCTGCTAAGTTTAAAAGCGTTAGGTTTGTTTTGATATTTCAGCACTTTTTAGAGATTTTAATGTGTTATTAATATGTTCATCTGTGTTCAGTAAGAGGATAATGAAAGAGTTTGCATAATTTACCAGACTTTTGACTATGTAATTTTTTTCACAGCATGTATTTCAGGATTAGTGTTTTAAGGCACACTTAAAAAAATACTGTACTGGTTTTCTTATGGTTTATTTAAATTCACTAAATATGCATTGTATATCTACCTGTGTCAGACATTGCTTTTGAGGTACCATCCTAGCCATCAAGAAGGTTGCAGTCAAGTTTTGTAGAGATATAATTTGCTGTCCTTAAACAAATAGCTGTGAGAGTTTTCTTTTGGTTGTCAGAATGAAAAGAAAATTATTTGAAGGATATTAGAATGTCCTGGTAGATGAGACCTAGGCAGGAAGATTGTTTGAGGCCAGGAGTTGGAGACCAGCCTGGGCAATGTACTGAGGTCTTGTCACTACAAAAAAAAAAAAAAAAAAGCTGAGTGTGGTGGCCCGTTAGTCCTAGCTACTCAGGAGCTAAGGTGGGAGGATCACTTGAGCCCAGGAATTGAAGTTTGCAGTGAGCTGTGATCACACCATGGCCCTCCAGGCTGGGTGACAGAGCAAGACCCTGTCTCAAAAAAAAAAAAAGAAAGGGGGACGGGGGGGCAGGTACACTGGCTCACACCTGCAAAAATAGTGGGACTCCGTCTGTACAAAAAAAAAAAATCCATAAAAAATTAGCTGGGCCTGGTGGCATGTGCCTGTAGTTCTAGCTGTTCAGGAGGCTGAGGTGAGAGGATCTTGCTTCTGGATGATTGAGGCTGCAATGAGCTGTGACTGCATCACTGCACTCCAGCCTGGGTGGCAGAGCAAGACCTTGTCTCAAAAAAAAAAAAAAAAAAGTCTCAATAGAACAGGTCACTTCCTGCTATAGAGGAAAAATTTAAAATTTATGACTTATGTTGTTTTCACATATAGGATGTTATTTTTGGCTTCAATGTCTGTGCTTATTCTGTCCCTGGTCTAGAATGACCATCTCCCATGGCTGTCTTTCAAATTTATACTCATTCATTGGAATCACTAGTGTTGGAGATAATACAACTCAAGATCTTGATTCCACTTTTCTACCTACTGTAAAATTTTATGCCACTTTATATTTCATTGATGACCTTAATTTTTTTGCCTAGCGATATATGTTGAATGTATCTCAAACACTTGCTTTGTTTTCCCTGCAGTACCTTGGACATACATATCTAATTGAAATAAATTTAATTACTAATGAGCTCTTTTAAATTAACTGTCAGTTTTTTTTTTCCCTTTTTCACTTGCTTTTTGTTTCTGAAAGCTCCTGTCTTCTCTGATGTACTTTCTTTGCTCACCAGTTTACATATTGTCTGTGTCTTAGTTTTGTGTTGCAGTAACAGAACACCGGGGACTGGGCAATTTACAAAGAATGTTGCTAGTGGAATTCTTTTCTTAAATGATTTTTATGCTTTTGGTATAAGTCCCTTAACATATGTAACTCAAACTTGTAAAAAAACTAGGGTTGTTTGTTTTTTGAGACGGTGTCTTGCTCTGTCGCCAGGCTGGAGTGCAGTGGCGCTGGCGTGATTTTGGCTCACTGCAACCTCTGCCTCCCGGGTTCAAGTGATTCTCTTGCTGGGATTACAGGCACCCGCCACCATGCCCAGCTCATTTTTGTATTTTTAGTAGAGGCAGGTTTTCACCATGTTGGCCAGTATGGTCTTGATCTCTTGACCTGGTGATCTGCCTGCCTCGGGGTTTTTTTTTTTTTTTTGGTAGATCATACATGTATGTGTCAGAAATTCAAATGGCACCAAAGTATTTACAATGTGGCTCTTCTTTGCTGCTGCTTCTAAGTTGTTACTGTTGTAACAACTCCTTTGATAATTTTTTTCTGTAGTGTCCTTCCAGAGATAGTCTATGCATATATGTGTTCCAATATTTAATCCCCCACCTGACTGTTTTAGACATAATTCACAGTATACTTATTCGTTTTTCAATTGGTCTAAAACTGAAGTGATCATTATTGATTTGTGGGGTTTTCTTTTTAATGATTTCAGTGAATTGTTAGGCTACAGGAGCAAGGTGATTTAACTTCTAAAAATACAGCCTTTTCTCATATTTCCTTTAAGTATATTTCTTTATGTGTGTACAACACCTCTCACTTCCATTTGGACTTTTTCTTCTCAGTATTTCGTAAACTGATCACTTAAGGAATAGTCATGGGACAAGAATTTTTTATCTGTATCTTAATATAATGTGAAATAATATTTTGGAATCGAATAGGCCTAGAGGCTTTGTCTTACCTAAAATTTAAAAAGTAACAGTCTCACTTGCTTTGGCAGCACATACACTAAAAATTGGAATGAAACAGAAGATTAGCATGGCCCCTGCGCAAGGATGGCACGCAAATTCATGAAGTGTTCCATATTAAAAAAAAAAAAAAAAAGTAGCAGTCATTTCCTCTTTAATCCATTTCACATATGCTCATTATGCATAGTGAAACGGAGAGAGTTTTCTTTTTCTTAAAACATGTTAAATCTAGCACTTAATACAATTTGCCAGTTAGTGCCTATACACAACCATCTGAAATGCCCTATGTTTTTAAAGAAAATAATTAAAGATTTCTAATTCCTTTTCAAGGCGGGATCCACAGCACCATTGTTTACTGACCAGCCAGAGGAACCTGAGTCAAACACAACACATGGGATAGAATTATTTGAAGATAGTCAGCTAACCACTCGCTCTAAAGCAATAGCATCAAAAACCAAGGAGATTGAACAGGTGAGAATCTAATTGTCTTCATGTACATAATTTTTGTTTGTGTTGCTTTGCACATGTAAACATTTATTGAATAAATATGCTTCATTTCTTTTTCTACCTGTAACTCTAAAACTACAACTTAAAAAATTATAAAAATTGTTTGAGTTGACCTCACAGTCAGTTCAATCAGTATGGTCCCCCACCTGGATTATTTATTTTTAAATAAAAAACAAACTTCTTTTTTACAGACTATTAATATTCTAGTTAGTATGAAGCAATTAAAAATTATTAAAGTTAATAGGGATGGGATGGAAGAAATGTTCAATGTAGCAAAATGTTAGCAAATGTTATTTTTGAATATTGGGATTAAGATGTTTCTTATGTTTTTCATTATACTTTAAGGTAGTTTCCAAATATTAAAGGAAAAATAAAGAATACTATTTCAGTCTAGTTTTTTAGTGAAGTCATTCTGAAAAGCAAGACTTTGTTTTTAATGTGCAACTATTATAGGGTTATTATCATTTTATGAGGATTAAATGAAGTAAATGCGAAAGGGTTTTATAAAATGTAACATTTTGTACAGGTGCTTATTGATGTTGTTACTCTCTAGTGCATTGAATAAATGTAATTACATTGATAATATTCTAAAAACTATTGGAAATTAAGAACAAAGTGAAAACTTTTCTCTAGGTGCTGTCCAATTTCCACATCAATTAAATCCGTTTCCTTTCGTTGGATGGGGATGGTCTCAAATCCTAGATGTGACTGTGTAGCTTATGTTAATGTCACACTAATGTGAAAAGATAAGAACCAGAGGCCGGGTGCGGTCGCTCATGCCTGTAATCCTAGCACTTTGGGAGGCTGAGGCGGGTGGATCACGAGGTCAGGAGATCAAGACCATCCTGGCTAACATGGTAAAACCCCGTCTTTACTAAAAATACAAAGAAATTAGCCAGGCGTGGTGGGGGGCACGTGTAGTCCCAGCTATTCAGGAGCCTGAGGCAGGAGAATGGCGTGAACCCGGCAGGCGGAGCTCGCAGTGAGCCGAGATCGCGCCACTGCACTACAGCCTGGGCGACAGAGCGAGACTCTGTCCCAAAAAAAAAAAAAAAAAAAGAACCAGAATAGGAAATTTGTCATGCAAACCATTAGAGTTTCAAAATGAAGGTGGTCAGCAGTATCAGATGCTTAGAGGAATATGAGGAAAATGGAGACTGAGAACATTCTGTTTAATTTGGTGATTGAGAGGCAGTTGGTACCTTTCAAGATACCAATTAAATAACAGCATAAGTAAAAGGTTTGCTCAGTATATCTATCTTTAACACAAAGACGAATGTCATTATTTTATATAAAATTACTGTTGTTTTTTTTCTTGACATATGTTTTTATTTCCTTTTCTCCCGTTACCATTATGGATGCTCTGTGAAAACAAGGGCTTTGTTTTGTCTTATTTACTGCTACATCTGCCATCACCGAGAACAGTATGTATAGTAGGCTTACAATAAATACTTGTTGCATGGATGACAGGTGGAGTCATAAACCTGCAAGTGACCTTTGAGTAGTCCCTAAGTACTGTATAGAATCTCACAGCCTGTTGCTCAGGCTGATCTCAAGCTCTTGGCCTCAAGTGATCCTCCTATCTCAGCCTCCCAAAGTGCTGTAATTATAGGTGTGAGCCACTGTGCTAAGATGCAGTTCTTAAAAGGAGAGGTTCTCTTAAGAATGTAACTGGTAGAAAAACTTGACTGAAATAACAGGGGAGAGCGAGACCCTGTCTCTCTCTCTCTCTCTCTCTCTCTCTCTCTCTCTCTGTCACACACACACACACACACACACACGTGTGCACAAGTGGCTATACTCTGTATGCTGTTCAGTATTCTTAGAGATCATTCCGTAGCCCATTATTAATAGATATTTACATCTGTTGTGAACCATGTTTTCAAATACAGTCCCTGATTTCTCCGTATTTTTTAAAAGATATGCATGTATATTTTTAATGAGTAAAGCATTACATTTAAAATGAACAATTCTGGGAGGTTTTTGGTTTAATACTGTGGATGTCACATGCCAGGTTTGAGAGTAATCGGAATATGAGTTTGCAGAGAATCTTAATTTCTTGCTTGTACCAGTCACTGTCAACCTTTCTTAAAAATTGTGTTTGTAAATACAATTAATAAAGCCTAAACCAAAACAATTGCAGGGATGTGCCTGAAAATATTTTTTAAATATATTATACTCTTCAAATTACAAAAACTTGCCATGTGTAGAAGGACAAGTCTATCTCTCTTTATTTTTATTTGGTAGATAATAAATGAAAAAAGATCAAGTACCATGAATTCATTTTTAAACCTCTTTGGCTCTTTCAGAACACTCTCCTAATATAATGCTGTTTTATGAAAATGTTTATTTTTCTACCTATAAGCGGGGGTCCCCAACCCCTGGGCTTGTGGACCGCTACCGGTCTGGGGCCTGTTAGGAACCGGGCATCACAGCAGGAGGTGAGTGGCCATGGGGAGGGGGGAGGGAGGGCGGGGGAGTGAGCATTACCTCCTGAGCTCTACTGCTTGTCAGATCAGTGGTGGCATTAGATTGTCGCAGAAGCGCAGACCCTATTGTAAACTGCAGACGCGAGGGATCTAGGTTGTGTGCCCTCTCACTCCTTCCATGGAAAAATTGTCTTCCTTAAAACTGGTCCCTGTTGCCAAAAAGGTTGGTGTCTGCTGCCTATAAGTATGCTATCTTTTGAAAAAAGGGCTGATTATGTATTCATCAGGTAATTTATAGTTAAAATATAAATAGGAATCATTTTAGATATAGGGAGGGTACCATTTTGAGGTATTTTTTGTTGTTGTTTATTTGTTTGTTTTTTGAGACAGAGTCTCACTCTGTCGCCCATGCTGGAGTGCAGTGGCACAATTACAGCTCACTGCAGCCTCCACCCCCCAGGCTCAACCAATCCTCCCACCTCAGCCTCCTGAGTAGCTGGGACTACAAGTGTGTGCCACCACTCCCAGCTAATTTTTTTTTGTATTTTTTGTAGAGATGGGATTTCACCTTGTTACCCATGTTGGTCTCCAAATTCTGGGCTCGAGAAATCTACCCACCTATTACAGGTGTAAGCCACCGCACCCAGCCCATTCTGAAGTTTTTCAACATAAAGAAATAGAGTAATCAGGGACACTTGGGGAAAGGGATTGATTATTTTGGTGTTCTTTTCTTTCTTTTAACTTCAAAACACTTATCCTGAATATTTTTTGTTTCTGTAAAGACAGTTTTTATTATAGTCATAGCTATGCCAGCCTTGTTATGTGAAATTTTACTTCTTAGCCGTTTAGGAACCCCTTTCCTTATTAAAATTAGCTAAGAAAAATTGAGTTAATTCAGACTTTATTTTGTTGATTGTTTAGTTATTAGCTTTATTAAGAGCCTTTTGTAAGTCTAAATCTACTTAATATATTTTTTATTTTGAATTCCGTACTATCACCATTTGTGCTACCATATGGGCTACTTTACTAGCTTTTCTTCGCTTTTCCCTCCAAATAAAAGGATTGGGCTGAATAATCTTAGGTCCCTTCCTGATCTAAATCAAACTGAAAATTAAAAGTTAAATATTACTTTTTCTGTACACAGTTGTGTGTAGTAATTTCATATTTAACTATAAAATTTTAAGTCGCTTTTTTTTTTTTTTTAAATACTTCTTGAGGACACAGGGCTCTTACATTAAAATAAGTTTTTAAATAACCTTCCAATATACCACTGTTATGTCAGTCAGTAATTAGTATTTGTTGAGCTAATGAATTGTGCAGAGCAGGTTTTCTTCCATAAATAAGGTGTTACATTTAAGTGTAAGTGTTGTAGCTGTGGCCCTCTTCTCTTCTTACAGTGTCTCATTTCAGCTACTACTCATTGCCTGATGATTCCCAGCACTCACTAGCTCTTGCTCTTTCTCATATATGATCTTTTTTGTTTTACATTTAAAGAGGCTAGAAGTAAAGATTAGTCAAATGTACAGTCTTGAAAATGTTAACTAGAGTTGTGGACATGGAAAATAATCAGCTTTTAGCATATGATGGATTCCAATGAAATTGTTTTCAAAGTAGTAGTAGCTGTATCTATTGTTGTAGGTTCAAGATCTAAGCATTTCATAGTAACCTTACATAATAGAAACATTCTTTGTTTTTCCTTTTTATCCGAGCAAGTAACCAATGTTCTTAAAAGTGCAGCTCTCACCACTATCTTGTCTAGACATCAAGTCTACTCTACTGTATTTAACAATCCATTATTACCAACCACTTGTTCAGATTTTACATATATACAGTTAGTAAAATATACTCACATAAGATTTACCTCTGAAAGTCTGGATTCCCAAAACAACTTGAAGAGAAATGATTTATTTTGACCAAATTTCAAAGAGTTTGAAAGTTACAGATTACCAGATTCTGGTCATGCTGTTACTGCAGAAGCTTGTTAAAGTGAAAGTATAAAGTTTTTATTTTAAGAGAATCTAAAAGCTATCTCTATAAGATAATTTGTATCATATTTAAAAGCAAGCATCTCTTAAAGGTAATTTAGTTATTTTGTACCTGATATCTCTTTAGGAAGTTTGATGAATCTGTTAAGATGTTATATTTACATCAAATATAAAATATAGACAGTACAGATACCAAGTCTTATAAGAACCATGCTTAAAATGATATGAGTACCTTAAGGGGTGAGGCCAACCTTATCCTTGGGGATGTTACCACTGAAACAAAAAATACCCAGTTATAAAGCAGTTCCAGTAAAGGTATTCCCCATGGCATAAACCCAAGTATAAGCTTCATTTTCTCACCTCTTCTCCTCATCCACTCTCTACCAGTGTTAGGTAAGGATTTTACCTAGTGGTTCCAACTTACTGTCCCATGCTACTCAATTTTGTTTTCTTAAGTCAACAATTTTTTTTAGTCTCTGAGTATTTCATGGTAAGGACATTTATAAGTGGCATGGTGTAATGAACACTTGGTGCTTCCACTTAGTGTTTTCACATCTTAGAGACCTTTTCCCCTTTTTTTTTTGTTTTCTTTTTTTTGAAACGAGGTCTCACTACATTCTGTAATTGTAAGTTCTCTCGCAGAATTGACAACCTATTATATGTGAAAGCCCTTTATGTATGAAATCACCATACAGGTGGTTAATGGTAGTGTTAAGTAATACTTTCTGCCTGTTTCTTTGCAGCTTTGCAATATTGATTACTTTCAAATTATTTCTTAAGAATATTTTAGGCTGGGCACAGTGGCTCACGCCTGTAATCCCAGCACTCTGGGGGGCCCAGGCGGGTGGATCACTTGAGGCCAGGAGTTCGAGACCAGGCTGGCCAACATAGTGAAACTCCATCTCTACTAAAAATACAAAAATTAGCCCAACATGGTGGTGGGTGCCTGTAATCCCAGCTACTCAGGAGGCTGAGGCCAGATAATCACTTGAACCTGGGAGGCGGAGGTTGCAGTGAGCCGAGATCGCGCCATTGCACTCCAGCCTGGGCAACAAGAGCAAAACTCCGTCTCAACAACAACAACAACAACAACAACAACAACAAAAAGAATATTTTATAGAAGTTTGTGATATAGGTTTACCTCTGAAAGGTGATTTTCTGGTCAGCGTCAAGGTTTGGGCTATTTGCCTCTTCACTTCTTTTGGTTTGTTGTTTTTTTCCTTTTCCCCACCTCCTTCCTAATTTGTTCAAAATGAAATGTAAAAATACTGTTAAAAAATATTTGTTTTGCAGCCGGGCGCGGTGGTTCACGCCTGTAATCCCAGCACTTTGGGAGGCCGAGGCAGGCGGATCACAAGGTCAGGAGTTCGAGACCAGCCTCACCAACATGGTGAAACCCTGTCTCTACTAAAAATACAAAATTAGCCGGGCATGGTGGCCCATGCCTGTAATCCCAGCTACTCAGGAGGCTGAGGCAGGAGAATCGCTTGAACCCAGGAGGCGGAGGTTGCAGTGAGCCAAGATTGCGCCATTGCACTCTAGCCTGGGTGATAGAGTGAGACTCCATCTAAAAAAATAAAAATAAAATAAATTTTTTTTGCTTATTTTGGGGGACTTTGTGATTTTGCTTTCACATTTTTCATTTGGCTTGCTCTTTTTATCTCAGTGTTCCTTATCTGTTTTGCTTGATATAAGACATAGCATAAAAAGATTAATGTTTCCTCCTTCTTAGAATTCTCTACCGGACGTCCCTCTCTTTTCCTGAAGCATAAGTTGTTCTCATACTTTCCCCTTCATCTGTCATCTCTCATTTTTAAGATGTGATCTGTCTTGAAACATCTGCTGTCCTCTCTTAACTATTGTTTAATTCAGGTATTGTGCCAGAAGAGAACAAACATGTATGTTTTATATGCACTTGAGTGCTGACTACAATTACAATGTGAGTTAATTGATATTCTCAGTCCATTTATAAGAAACATTTTAAAAGCTGCACTAAGAAAGTCTCATGTTTTACTTAAAGGTAACTTGAAAGTAAACACTAGAAGTGAATTGATGATTGTCTAATGTCTGGTTTATTGGGAGCTAATTATGTTATCTTTCGTTGTTTTTCTTTCCTTACGCTTCCTCTTTCTTTGCATTTTTTATTTTTGGGGGTTTTAAAAAGAAAACCATTATAGGAAATCAGACAATGCAATATATGTCATTTCTGTTTTGAATACTTATTTACATGAATTAGCTGGGGGAATATTTGTAGGGGTTTTTTGGTCTGTCTGAAAGCCAGATCTTAAGATTTTTAATCCCTCAGTTATTTGAACTTGGGGGAAAAGTGAGCAGTTCAGCATAATTTAATTTTCCAGTTGGCTGAAGTTAGCCATGCTAAACTCTGCTATGTTTGTTATTATGTTTTGCTTTTTTAAAAAATCACTTTTAGTGATGTATGCAATACAGAAAGAAGAGTGTTCAGAACCTAGTTGTTAATCTGAGTGATTTTTTCCACGAAGCAAATACTTGTAAGAACTACCATTCAAGGCAAGAAATAGAATATTACCAGCACCCAAGAATCCCTTCATCTCCCCTCCTAACCTTTACCCCCTTCAAGGTAACTACTAAATTGATTCTTGACATTATAGTTTAGTCTGTTTTTTTTTTTTTTGAGACAGAGTCTTGCTCTGTCACCCAGGCTGGAGTGCAGTGGTGCGATCTTGGCTCACTGCAAACTCCGCCTTCTGGGTTCATGCCATTCTCCTACCTCAGCCTCCCGGGTAGCTGGGACTACAGGCATCTGCCACCATGCCCAGCTAATTTTTTGTATTTTTAGTAGAGACGGGGTTTCCCCTGTTAGCCAGGATGGTCTCGATCTCCTGACCTCGTGATCCGCCTGCCTCAGCCTCCCAAAGTGCTGGGATTACAGGCGTGAGCCACCGCGCCCGGCCTCTGTTTTTGAACTTTATACAAATAGAATCACATGGAATATAGTATTTGTGTCTAGCGTCTTTTGTTCAAAATTATGTTTATAAGATTCGTTGATGTTGTTACATGTTATATATCTCCTTATGGTTTTAATTTGCATTTCCCTGATTAGTGATGCTGAGGACCTTTTCCTATGGTTATTGGCACATGAATATCCTTTTTTGTAAAATGCCTATTGAAATTCTTGTCCATTTTTCTAATTAGTTATCTTTTTCTTAAGTTGATTAGTAGAAGTTCTTTATGTATTCTGAGTACAAGTTGGTTATATGTGTTGTAGATATTTTTCCCATTTTGTAGCATTCTTTTGATATCTTTGGAGGAATAAAAGTTCTTAATTTTATTGTAATCTCTACTTTTCAATCTTTTCTATTATTGTTATTTGTCTTACTATTTAAAATTTCTAGAAGCTTTCTTATTTTGTATTTTACATTGAGTTATAGTCATCTGAAAATGATTTTATGTATAGTTTGTATCAAATATAGCAGGGATCAAAATTGTTTTCCACTTGGACATCAATTTGACCCCAAACCATTTGTTGGAAAGATCATATGTTTCTCCCTACTCTGCATTGACCCCTGAGTTATAAGACATCCATGTAGGTCTGTATGAATCTGTTTCTGGACTCCATTCCATTGCTCTGTTGATCCTGCAACAATACTACCCCATCTTCATTATTATAGCTTTCATAAGTCTTGATATATGTAGAGCTAGTCTTCCTACCTTGTTTTTCTTTTTTAAGAGTGTGTCTGTACTTGGAGCTTTGAATTTTGTAGAAATTTTAGAGTCAGTTTTTCAAACTCTCAGAGACAATAAACAAAGCCTGTTGAGATCCTGGCTCAGGATATCTCAAGAAGTTATAGTTCAGCTGGCAGCCAGGGCTACAGGGCTACAGAGCTACAGACGTGACTGGAGCTGGTAGATTCACTTCCGTGCTCATTCACATGCTGTTGGCAGAAGATTTTGGTTCCTTTCCTTGCCATATGGGCCTCTCCACAACACTTGCTTATGACATGGCCTCCACTAGAGCTAGTGACCTAAGAGTGAAAGAGTGACACCTTAATGCTTTCATTGGTTTCGTCTCCAAGTCACATACCATCACTTCTGCCTTGTTCTGTCCATTAAAAGTGAGTCACTAAGCCCAGCCCAAAATCAACTGGAAGGAATTACACAAGGAGGTAAATGTAGTCATTCCTCAGTATCTGTGGGGGATTGGTTTCAGGACACCTCAGAGATACCAAAATCCACAGATGCTCAAAACCTGTATGTAAAATGGCCTTGTATTTGCGTATAACCTACACACATCCTCCAGTATACTTTAAATCATCTCTAGATTACTTATAATACGTAATGCAATGTAATGCTATGTAAATAATTGTTTGTAAATAATTGCTATGTAAATAATTGTACTGTGTTGTTTAGGGAATAATGACGAGGAAAAAATTCAGTACATGTTCAGTACAGATGCACCCATACCCATTCATTTTTCTCCCCCAAATATTTTTGATCTGTGGTTTGGCAGTCCATGGATGTGAAACCCATAGATACTCAGAGCCAACTGTACCAGAAGGTAGTAGGGATCACCGGGGGCTATTTGGGGAGTTAGCCATCATATCCTCCCATGATCAGTGTTATTGAAGTTAGCAGGTTTATTATTCTTTTCAAATAACTAACTTTTGATTTTATTTATCTCTTCTTTAGTATTCTTTATTAATAATTTTCTATTTTTGGGGGGGCTTAACTTGCTATTTAAAAAGAAATTCCTGAGCTAGATGCTTACTGATCTGCAGCTTTTCTTTTAACATATAAATTCTGACTCTTGGCCAGGTGTGGTGGCTCATGCCTGTAATCCCAGCACTTTGGAAGGCTGAGGAAGGAGGTGGATCACTTGAGGTCAGGAGTGTGAGACCAACCTGACCAATGTGGCAAAACCCTGTCTGTACTAAAAAAATACAAAAATTAGCCAAGTGTGGTGGCTTTTTTTTTTTAATATTACTTTTAATGGCAAAAACCACAATTACTTTTGCACCAGCCCAGTAGATTCTAGTGCATCCACACTACGGAATTTTATACAGGCGGTAGAAGGATTAACAGAGAATTACCAAAGTACATAATGGTGTATTACTTTAGTAGTTAGGTAAGTAGCATAGGAACTTTGGTGTTAGGGGATCTGGCTCGAATCTCAGTTCAACTGCTTAATATATGTCTTTGGGAAAGTCACTTAACTTTTCTGAGCCTTGCTTTGCTCATCATTGTAATGGGATTGGTGACATTACCCACTTCATAGTAATGTTAGAATGAAGTGAGTATGTATATTTATGTTGCCTAAGACATCGTCAGTAATCAAAATATCTGCTATTATTGTTTTGTGGATTAGCCTGGGATCTTGAAATAAGGCCCAAATTTCAATTAAGTAACTGATAAGTCACATTGAGAAAAAACTATTCCTTTGGTAATTCCTTGTATTGTAAATTACAGTCGTTCTCCCACTTAACTGGGTTCTGAGACACCCAATGATTTTCTGAAACCTCAGATAATACTGAACCCAATATTTTTCCTATACATACATATTTAAGATGAAGTTTAATTTATAAATTAGGCACAGTAAGAGATTAACAACAATAAGTAAAATAAAATAGAAGTATTAAAATAATGTAAAACTTGTGTGAATGTGGTCTACCTTCTCCTTCTCTCAAAATATCTTATTGTACTATAATCACCTATTTTTGGACCATGGTTGACCTTGGATTACTGGAACTATGGAAAGCGAAACTGCTGACTGGGGGTGAGGGGACTACTGTATAGTCTTTGTGAGTGTATTAAAATTTACTTCATTAAAACCAAAAAAAATTGACAACTGTCACTTTTATCTAGTGATTCTTTCTTAGTAGAAGTCAAAGAAAAGGGCAGTGCAGATACTGGAGAACTAAAATGTGCAGGTTGGTGATAATATGCTGTTATATTGTCATCTCCGTAATTTACCTATGATGGTAGTGATTGTATTGAGGATAATGAGACCTGATTTTTATACAGATGTCTTTTAAAGGTTCACGTGCTTGGGAAACAGTCTTTAAAATATGTAACAGCAGTATTACTTAGGGATAGGGATTTTATCTTTCATTTATTATTTTAATCATGCAATCCCCTCGTTAGAGTGGTAAGGAATGTTTTCTTTCATGGCACCTTTGAAATAATCATTTATGGTATGTAAATTCCTTGCCAGCAAATATAGTGTACTTTCCTCCCATTGAAAACTGCTTTAAGGTTTTTTTTTTTTTTCCTGAACGTTGTCCTGAATGTATCCACTCCATTGTCTTTTGCTGTTAAAGAGACTGTATTGAATTGTTGCTTGTTTCTATCTTTAAGATAATTGAAGATTATTTATCTATTATGTGTCTGTTTTCATTAGTTTCACTGTCTTCTATTGGGAGTCTCAATTATAATTCTTGCCTCAGAGTTCTGACAGTTTTATATTGTTCTCCAGAAGTTTCAGATCATATGAAGTCCTAATAATAATAAACATTTTTTAAATCTAGAGGGTTTAAATAGTACTCATTGTAAATCTCTAATTATCTGCTTTAGAAATTCTTTGTAGCTTTGGAAAAGCTTAAAGAAACACTTAGGATTCTGTCAGTAGAGGCTTTCTTACATACAAATATGTTTTCATTCCATGTTTTTTTTTTTGCAGTACATTCTCTATTGTGATTGTTAAAACTATAAGGGCCCCATGTAAAGCAAAAGAGTAAATAATGTTAAATTGACTTTTTACTTGAATCTGGCATTAAGGGAGGGTAGTTTGAAGCGTGTCTAATTTTTTAAACTTTGTTTTATTTATACTAAAAATATATTCTTATTCACTGAATTCATCAGTTGCATAGTCAACTGTGCACAGCCAGAAGTTTAATATCTTTTCTTCCTACCAATAGCTAGCATGTGTTCAGATATGATACTGCCTACCTTATTAACAGGCTGAAAAGAAAATTACCTAGTTAATCATCTTTGCATCATTTGGAGTTCCTTGCCTATTGTAGGCTTGCTGTAAATGTTTGTTTAACAGTTATGAATAGTACTGGAAAGGGTGCTTCAGTCTCATGTAGTTTGGCTCTGTCATTTGCTAATTCCAGCTAATGAAGATAAATATTACAGTGAGTCTTTAAGAACCTTTGCATTTAAGCAGTTAGAAAGTAAAAGAAGCAGCAAAACTGTTTCATTCATTTGGATGCAAAAACACAGCCAGCCAGGCTGTAATGGTTTTCAAAACACACAAGATTGAGAGGATTTCTCATAAAGTTAGTACATATGACTAAAATATTTATTGAGATTTATGTAAATTATGTATTCTCATTAGATCTTTACAACAACCTGAATTGGGAAAGGAAGAAATTATTTTTATTTTAAAATGTATTTACTTTTGATATGCAGTTTCACCATAATGTATCTAGGTATGGATTGTTTTTGAATTTTATTCTGTTTAAGGTGATTTATGTTAAATTATGCCTTCTCTATCTGAGAATTTATATTTTTTGTTAGAGCTGGAAAATTATAGTGTTATCTCTTTGAATATTTAATATCCTCTATTTTCTCTTATTTTTATGTCCTCCAGTTGAAATTAGGTCGATTTTTTTTATCCTTTCGTTTTCCTTACACTTTTTTGTTGCTTTCATATCTTGTTAAAGACTATCTCTAAGTCTTTAATTGTATTTAATTTGCCATGTAATTGATCCATTGAGAATAATATATATATTTATTTCAATAGCTTTTAGAGTACAAGTGGCTTTTAGTTATTTGGATGAATTGTATAGCCACAGTTGTGGCTGACTGCCACAGTTACTACTTGAGGTGGTCACACAGCAGTTACTACTGTTACTGCTTGAGACCGTCATTACAGCAGTCACTACTGTTACTGCCTGAGACCATCATTACGAGACTGAACGAAGGGACGAACGTAGAAATGATAACAAAAAACAAAAGAAACTGTTTTAAGGAAAGGCAACATGGGGAGAAGAAGTCTGAGATTTTATTGCATCCACCACCAAGCAGTGTATATTGTACTCAATAAATAGGTTTTTTAGGTTGGGCACGGTGGCTCATGCCTGTAATCCCAGCACTTTGGGAGGCCGAGGCGGGTGGATCACCTGAGGTCAGGAGTTCAAGACCAGCCTGGCCAACATGGTGAAACCCTGTCTCTACTAAAAAGACAAAAATTAGCTGGGCGTGGTGGTGCATGCCTGTAGTCTCAGCCACTCGGGAGGCTGAGGCACGAGAATCGCTTGAACCCAGGAGGTGGAGGTTGCAGTGCGTGGAGATCATGCCCTTGTACTCCAGCCTGGGGGATAGAGTGAGACTCAGTCTGAAAAAAAAGGCCAGGCACGGTGTCTCATGCCTGTAATCCCAGCACTTTGGGAGGCCGAGGTGGGCAGATCATGAGGTCAGGAGTTCGAGACCAGCCTGGCCAATATGGTGAAACCCCGTCTCTACTAAAAATACAAAAATTAGCTGGGCATGGTGGCACGCATCTATAGTCCCAGCTACTCGGGAGGCTGAGGCAGAAGAATTGCTTGAACCCAGGAGGTGGAGGTTGCAGTGAGCCAAGATCACGCCACTGCACTCCAGCCTGGGCAACAGAGCGAGACTCTGTCTCAAAAAAAAAAAAAAAAAAAAAAAAAAAGTAGTTTTTTATCCCTCACCCACTCCACCCTCCTGCTTGTGAGTGTCCATAGTCCATTATACCACTCTGTCTGCCTTTGCATACTCAATAGCTTAGCTCTCACTTGTGAGAACATAGGGTATTTGGTTTCAGTTTCCTGAGTTACTTCACTTAGAGTATTGGCTTCCAGCTCTATCAGAATTGCTCCAAAAGATATTATTTCATTTTTTTTTAACAGCTGAATAGTATTCCATGGTGTATATATACCATATTTTTTCATTGGTTGATGGACACTTAGGTTGGTTCCATATCTTTGCAGTTGTGAATTGTGCTACAATAAACGTGTACATGCAGGTGTCTTTTTAATTTTTTTTCCTTCTGTATAAACACATGTCTTTTTGATATAATGCCTTTTCCTTTGGATAGATATACAGTAGTGGGATTGCTGGATTGGATGGTAGATCTACTTTTAATTCTTTAAATCTCCATACAGTTTTCCATAGAGGTTGTAGTAATTTACATTCCCACCAGCTGAGTAAAAGCATTCCCTTTTCACTGCATCCGCACCAACATTATTGTTTTTTGACTTTTTAATAATTGTCCTCCTGGCTAGGGTATCTCATTGTTGTTTTAATTTGCATTTCTCTGATGATTAGTTATGTTGAACATTTTTTCATGTTTGTTGGTCATTTGTGTATCTTCTTTTGAGAATTGTCTATTCATGTCATTTGCCCACCTTTTGAGGAGATGATTATTATTTTTTCTTGCTGATTTGAATTCCTCTTAGATTCTAGATACTAGTCCTTTGTCAGATGCATAGTTTGCAAATATTTTCTCCCATTCTGTGAGTTGTTTCCTCTGCTGATTATTTCTTTTGCTGTACAGAAGCTTTTTCATTTAATTAGGTCCTATTTATTTTTGTTTCTGTTGCATTTGCTTCTGGGGTCTTAGTCATAAATTATTTGCCTAGGCCAGTGTCCAGAAGAGTTTTGCCCAGGTTATCTTCTAGAATTTTTATGGTTTCAGATCTTAAAGTCTTTGTTCCATCTTGAGTTGTTGATTTTTGTATAAAGGTGAGAGATAGAGATCCAGTTTCATTCTTCTATATGTGGCTATCCAGTTTTTCCAGCACCATTTATTACATAGGGTGTCCTTTCCTGAATTTATGTTTTTGTATGCTTTGTTGAAGATCAGTTAATTGTAAGTATTTGGCTTTATTTCTGGGTTCTCTATTCTGTTCCATTGGTCTATGTGCCTTATTTTATACCAGTACCATGCTGTTTCGATAACTATACGTGTGTGCGTGTGTGTGTGTGTGTGTGTGTGTGTGTGTGTGTGTGTATTCTTTTGAGATGCAGTGTCACTCTCTTGCCCAGGCTGGAATGCAGTGGCACCATCTCGGCTCACTGCAACCTCCACCTCCTGGGTTTAAGTGATTCTCCTGTCTCAGCCACCCGAGTAGCTGGGATTACAGGCATCTGCCACCACACCCAGCTACTTTTTGTATTTTTAATAGAGACAAGGTTTCAGCCATGTTGTCCAGGCTGGCCTCAAACTCCTGACCACAAGTGATCCGCCCACCTCAGCCTCCCAAAGTGCTGGGATTACAGGTGTGAGCCACTGCGCCCAGCCGATAACTATAGTTTTGTAATATAATTTGAAGCCAGGTAACGTGATGCCTCCAGATTTGTTTTTGGCTTAGGATTGCTTTGGCTATTTGGGCTCTTTGTTGGTTCCATATGAATTTTAGGATTGTTTTTTCTAATTCTGTGAAAAATGATGTTGGTGTTTTATTTTATTATTGTTATTATTTTATTTATTTATTTTTTGAGACAATGTTTCGCTCTTGTTGCTCAGGCTGGAGTGCAATGGCAGCATCTCGGCTCACTGCAACCTCCGCCTCCCTGGTTCAAGCGATTCTCCTGCCTGTCTCCCGAGTAGCTGGGATTACAGGCACCTGCCACCACGCCCAGCTTATTTTTTTTTATATTTAAATTTTAATGGCATAGAAATATATATATTTATTATAAACAAATTAGTTATGTTTATACATAGTTAATAAATATTCTCAGGTATTTGTGGGCCAAGACTGTTGTGGCATTCTTTATCAATAAAGGCCAAAAAGCTCTGGAGAAATAATAAATATACTAATTTATAAGAGGTATTATTATACTATTTCTTTCTTTTTTCCCCATGGTGTAGCCCTTTACAATCTGATACTTGAAATAAATATTATTTTCTAACTTAAATTAAGCTTAAGCATTAGGAGATATACCTAATGCTAAATGACAAGTTAATGGGTGCAGCAAAACAACATGGCACATGGATACACATGTAACAAACCTGCACATTGTGCACATGTACCCCAAAACCTAAAGTCTAATAATAAAAAAAAAAAGAAATCAGTCCTGAGACTGAGAAAGAAAACAAAACAAAAAAAGAATTAGAAGATGGTAATTATTTTTAGGAATAAACACCCACTAGGTTATTGGCGTCATTTTCCTTAAAAAGATACAGGATTACAAACTCTCATCCATTCCTGAAGTAGAATTGCTACTTAGAGAACATGTGTTATAGTACTGTCTGTTGAAAAGTTTAGCAATTATGTATCATGACATAATAATCAGCATACTTTTGGTCTATAATAAAATACTCCTCTGAAAATCTGTCCCTAGGTATTGATACACTTTTCAAGAGCGTGTTCTATGTTGTATTAGTTTTCGCTGACACAGATACTTGCTTTTCGGTTTATCTTAGAGTATATATTTAGATGCTCTGCAGATGAACTGATGTGTTCTAGACAGGAAATTGTATGTAGGAGATATAGGAATGGGCTAAAGTATCTTTTATATTTGCCTTTGTATCTAGGGAAGTTGGAAATAGGCAAGAATGGAGAGAAATTTTGTATGGCAGTACACAGAATTTTGCAAGTTTATTGTGAGCCCTGCAACAATCCGATGCATTTTAGTTACTGGTAAGTTTGTTGAATTAGGTTTGAAAACGTACCTCTTCGAAGATGGCCGTGTATTTACTATTACGTCCACCATGTCAATTATACCTTTTTGTAAAGATTTTTTTTTCTTTTTTGCAAAGATGTGGTATTGCTATTGCATTGGGTTTTAGGTATAAATTGAAACTACTTTTGTTAGTGAATGCATTTGACATTTCAATTGGTGTCCTAGTTAATATTGAAGTGAAATTAATACTTTATGGATAGCAGAGTCCTGTGTTAAGATTTTGAAATAATAATATTAATATTTCTGTTTTTGTAATAAAACTCCACAGTGTTTAGACGTCTGAGTTAACTCATTAGATATCTGACAATGAGTAGTTATTCTGACATAAAAGAATGAGAAAATCTGTGTCATCCTTGCGATTGTATATGGTTCTATATAGCAGGGCGATTTACTGTAAGAAATACTTTCTTGCCTCTTTTCATGGATCATAGGGACCATTGTGAGGCATTTCTAGTCTTTCTTTTTCGCAGTGCTCATGTCTAGGAATCCATTTTCCCTCACTCACTAACTTTGGTGTATGTAAGAATTCTATGAACAGATTAGGAAATTGTGTAATCTCTATGCATGGTTTTCTTTATTCTTTTTAAACATCTAGGTAGATGTGTTATGTGTAATATAGTACCTAGCAATTATTCGTGAAGTGGCCTTGACCATTCAATTCATTTAAAATGGACCAGTTTGCTTAATAGCTGTGCTTCTTTTTTTTTTTTTTTAAATTGTCATTATACCTTAGGTTTTAGGGTACATGTGCACAATGTGCAGGTTTGTCACATATGTATCCATGTGCCATGTCGTTTCGCTGCACCCATCAACTCATCATTTAGCATTAGGTATATCTCCTATGCTGTCCCTCCCCCCTCCCCCCCGGCTTATTTTTGTATTTTTAATCGAGACGGGGTTTCACCACATTGGCCAGGCTGGTCCAGTACTCTGACCTCAGGTGATCCACCAGCCTCGGCCTCCCAAAGTGCTGGGATTACAGGCATGAGCCACCGCACCCGGCAATGTTGGTATTTTAATAGGAATTGCATTGAATCTGTAGATTGCTTTTGGCAGTATGGTCCTTTTCGTGATACTGATTCTTCCAATCCATGAGCATGGGATGTGTTTCTTTTTCAGCAGCTTCTTGTAATTCTCCTTGTAGAAATCTTTCATCACTCTGGTTAATGATATTCCTAGGTATTTTATTTTATTTTAATTTTTTGCAGCTATTGTAAAAGGGATTGAGTTCTTGATTTGATTCTTAGCTTGGTCGTTGTTGGTGTATAGCAGTGCTACTGATTCATGTACACTGATTTTGTAACCTGAGACTTTACTGAATTCGTTTCTCAAATCTGGGAGTCTTTTGGAGGAGTCTTCAACATTTTCTAGGTACATAGTCACCGTTGACAAACAGCAATAGTTTGACTTACTCTTTTTCAATTTGAATGCCCTTTATTTCTTTCTCTTGCCTGATTGTTCTGGCTAGGCCTACTCCATTGAATTCTTAACGTTAGTTATATTCTTCATTTCTAGAAGTTCAATTTGGTTTTCTTTGCAAATTTGGCTAGAATTAGATTATTTATTGCTCATGTTATTCTCTCTTATGTATTTAAATGTTTTATAATCTGTAACTGCTAATTTTAATATTAAGGTGTCAGGGTTTTAATTCAGCTGTTGTCTCTGCTGACTCTTACTCATGGTAGCAGGTTCCCTTGCATGTATTATATTTTGCGGTTGTGAGCTTATATTCAGAATTTTAAGTATGTGTGAACATAGACCTATGCTTACAAATACTCAAGGGCAACTGCATGTCTTTACTTAAGACCACAGGCCAAAACCTGTCATTTTTATTTTTATTTTTATTTATTTTTATTTTTTGAGACGTAGTCTTGCTCTGTCGCCCAGGCGGGAGTGCAGTGGCGTGATCTCAGCTCACTGAAACCTCCGCCTCCCGGGTTCAAGCAATTCTTCTCCCCCAGCCTCCTATCTGGGATTACAGGTGCATGCCACCACACCCAGCTAATTTTTATGTTTTTAATAGAGACAAGGTTTCACCATCTTGGCCAGGCTGGTCTTGGAACTCCTGACCTCATGATCCACCCGCCTTCAGCCTCCCAAAGTGCTGGGATTACAGGCGTGAGCCACCCCTCCTAGCCAAAACCTGTCATTTTCTTTGACCAACAAGCAGTTTTTGTTTTCTCATTCATCTTTTCACAGAGATCCTAGCTTTATGTAGACCCCTCAGATCCAACTCACTCTTACATGGGCTCGAGGTAATGTCTGTTATCCCTACCAGGCTCTGATTATTGGCTCTTTGGGGCAGCCATGGCTTCACCACTGTATTAGCGTATCACTCTGATTTTTTGCTTTCTCTTCATCAACAGCTCCTGACAGTTTAAAAGAATGTGTTTCCAAATCTTTTGACTTTTCAAAGAATGTGTTTCTAAAATTTTTGAGGCAGAAGAATTTTCTGAGAAATGTAGGGTGTTGTTTGGTCCTATCTTCATTTTACATGTTTAAAAAGCTCAAGTGACTTGTTCAAGTTTATGCTAGAAATGGTAGAACTGTGACCACTTCTTATTTATTGCTTTCTAATATGCTTATTTGCCTTAAACTGAGATTTAAAAATTAGTTCCAGTTAGAACCAAAGAAGGCCTTTCTGTGGAAGTGACATTTGATCAGACTCTTAAAATTCAGGTAGGATTCTCATAGGTAGAGATAGGAGGTAAAAGGTTTTACATAAATGTGAATGACATGCATGTAAGTAGGAAAATAGGGAACTATAGGGAATAATCAACAATTATAAGTCGTTTAGTGTGGGTAAAATCATCTTACACGTGTATTTTTAAAATCTTGCCTTCTGTACAAATCTCGCCTCCTGTACCCTTCATTCTCCCATTCTACTTCCCAGTCACAGCATTTATTGCATTGAATTCAGAGTACAAATTTTTATTTACTGTGGTAAATTAGAAGGAGCTTGAATAGTCTTGAATAATGATCGCAGAAACTTTGTCTTGACTTGGTAGAAATTGGAAGGAAGTGTTCTGTTTCAACCCCAACAGGTGTAGTGCAATTCAATTCTGGCATTAACCACCTGGAGTCAGTGCATACCCCACAATTAAAGGGCACAGTGTCCAACAGTACTGCCCTTACTTCAGACTTCAGCCTCACTTTGAGAATCGCCAGATCACCTGCACTTCTGTCAATTGGCTACAAATCCAGGGTTTTCCATGGCCCCATAAGATTCAAGAATATGCTAGAACAACTCATGGAATTCAGGAGAGTGTTATGATTACAGTTTTATTATAAAGGGTACAAATCAGGAAGGAAGTGTTCTGTTTCAACCTTAACTAGTCTACTGCAACTCAATTCTGGCACTTACCACTCAGAATTAGTACAGACCCTACAAGTTAAAAGGCACTGTCTTCAAATAATGACTGACAAATTAAGGTAGTATGGAAAAGGATGTGATTATATAGACTGTATTTTACTGAAATTTGTAGATTTATATTTTACTGAATTTTGTAGGTAGAATAAAGGTAATAGATAGCAATCCAGTATCATTTTATGAGGATAGGTGGATCAGAGCCAGATTGTTGAAAAATTTGAAAGCCAGAAAAAAAGTGTTTGAATTCTATTGATGGGCTTGTGGATGAATTTTGATTATATGAGTATTATGATTAAGATGTTTGTTGGAGGATTGTGTGGCAGGCAAGTAAGTAAAACCTAGCAGCCGATTTGTCTGTTCATCTGTTTACTTTTGAGCACTTGTGAAAGAAGAAGAGTAGAATGAGAGACTGAAGAGGAAAAGCAGAATAACTGATAAAGCAAGAGGGGCTATCAGTCGCACAGATACAGGAACTAATCTTGAAAATTCAGAGAAACGCTTTTCTGAGATAGGAAGAAAGGAAAATAAAGGACAACATTTTTGAGGTGGACAGGAGATGAGTTTGGGAAAGAGGCAGTTTTGCTAAGAGTAGGGGGAAATGGGATAGGGAGGAGGGGGAGTCCTGTCAGCAGTTGGAGTTCCTGAATTGGGCATGCAAAGGGCTTAGAATACCCCATATGTTACATGTTGATATGGAAGTCAACAAGAGAGACTAAGGAGTTAATGGTGGATCAAATAATTACAATTTTGGACTTTTTCCAACAATTCACAGCATTCTTTAAGGGTAGAAAGGCAAACCGGATTGTTTATCCATAATTGACCAAGTAAGAACACTTCAAATGTTATTAAATAAAAGTTGCCCTCTGATAAGGTGGTGAAGATGATGATTTTATAGAAAAAAAAATAACAACACAAACTTAGTCTCTTTTACTTTTTAACTCAATTGTTTATTTGCCAAGAAGTTCGACTAGTTCTGTGAGTAACGAGATTGTTGGGATAGTTCAAAATTAAAAAGACAAGTGATAAAAATTAAACTTATATCCATAACTCAGCTGAACTATTGATCATAATGCTTCTAAAGAGGGAAAAAAGAAAAGAAAAAGCCCTAGTTTTTTAGTTTTTTTTTTTTTTTGAGACGGAGTCTCGCTCTGTCGCCCAGGCTGGAGTGCAGTGGCGCGGTCTCGGCTCACTGCAAGCTCCGCCTCCTGGGTTCACGCCATTCTCCTGCCTCAGCCTCCTGAGTAGCTGGGCACGCCACCATGCCCAGCTAATTTTTTGTATTTTTAGTAGAGACGGGGTTTCACTGTTTTAGCTAGGATGGTCTCGATCTCATGACCTTGTGATCTGCCTGCCTCAGCCTCCCAAAGTGCTGGGATTATAGGCATGAGCCACTGCGCCCGGGCCCTCTTTTTTTTTTTTTTTTCTTTTTCGGGACAACAGGGTCTCGCTATATTGCCCAGGCAGGTCTCGAACTCCTGGGCTCAAGCTATCCTCCCGCCTCTTGCCTCCCTGAGAGCTGGGATTACAGGCGTGAGCCACCGCGCCCGGCCTTTTTTTTTTTTTTTTTAATCAACGCAGGAAATGGGGAACGTATTTAAAATTTTCCACCTAAAAGGAATGAACAATACTATTTTAAAACAAAGATGAGCACAGCAGAGTATTTTGAAACTCAACCTCCCTAGCCAAATGGAGTATTGCAGTAATTTTTTTTTCCTGACGTGTAAACGTGTTAAATGCAATGGCTTCTCTATTTGAAATCCTCCAGTGGTTTCCCATTATACTTAGAATAAAAATCCAAAGTCTTCACCATGGCTATAGAGACCTGCTAACTCTGTATACTACCTCACCCTCCAAATTTCTTTCATGTTACCCTCATGGCTCACTGTTCTGCAGTCATACTGCCCTCCTCTCTACTGGGCATGCATTTTCCCCTTCTTGAGAGCCTTTCTTGATTATGACTTCTACTAAGCATTCTCTCTCTGGCCTCTGCTAAATGTCACCCTTTCCCTAAAATTTTTCTTTATCTCCCTGACCAGTCTAAGTAGTTCTCCATCATTGAACCTACTTTATTTTATTTCCTTTATCATAACTTATCACAGTTATACATTTTTTTGTTTTAAACATTTTAAAAATATCTTTCCAGCTAAAAAGAGAGTTTCCTGAGGATAGGCACTACATGTTTTTTTCACCACTTGTACTAAGCCTTCACTTAGTAACTCCTCAAATGTTTGTTGAATGAATTAATGCTTTCTAAGTATTAAGTGCTTTATTACATTCTCTCATTTAATCCTCACAATGGGTAAGATATTATTATAATTCCTGCATTACAAATAAGGAAACTGTACCCCACAAATATATAAAATCATTATTTGTCAGTTAAAAATAAAATTTAAAATAAAAACAAAAATTGGGGCTTTGAGTAGGGTTACCTAGCACCCCAAACTTAGGGCTTCACAACCATAAAATCTTCATCCCTCTGCCACATTTCCCTGTCAGCTCATTAATAGTTTAAATTCTTTCATACGTGTTTAAAGTAAGGGAGAATGACATTTTAAATGCTTAGAGCATGTTTTTCTTTTTCTTTTCTTTTCTTTTTTTTTTTTTTTCGAGATGGAGTCTCACTCTGTTGCCCAGGCTGGAGTTAAGTGGTGTGATCTCAGCTCACTGCAACCTCTGCCTCCCAGGTTCAAGTGATTCTCCTGCCTCAACCTCCCGAGTAACTGGGATTACAGGCACCCACCACCACACCTGGCTACTTTTTGTATTTTTAGTAGAGATGAGGTTTCGCCATGTTGGCCAAGCTGGTCTCGAACTCCTGACCTCAGGTGATCCAGCTGTCTTGGCTTCCCAGAGTGCTGGGATTACAGGCATGAGCTGCCGCGCCCGGCCTTTATACTTTTCTATATAGTAGTTGCATCTATGGAAATTAAAAATTGAAGAGTAGAGTGGCTTTTAGTTTCAATTTTGAAGATTGAATTGTAATTAAATTATATCTGTGTTGTTTAGTATGAATAAGAAGTTACTTGTGTTGGTCATTTTTGGCCTAAGTTGAAAGAAAATAAATTATACCTGTGGTAATATTTTTACATTTTTTCCTTTCTGTGTGGCATATTTGTGGATGAGTGGCTAATTTCCCAAGATTATAACAAGTTGATTCTTACTGTACAAAGTATTTGAATTTGAAACCTTCATATGTAATTATATCTGTACATGATGACTTGAAGGCTAAGAAAGCAATTTAACTTGATTTCTATATGGATAGTTGCGAGTGTGTTCAGTATGTGAGGAGAATGATTGTTGCTGCTTCTGCTGCTTCTAGAAGAAATATAGGATATCATACTCAAAATTGACTTTTAAAGTTATATTTAGGTTGTTCCAATTTAATTAACATGACTTCTTTGCCATCAAAAAATAGAGTACAGAATGCAGCTGCTACACAACTGAGCTATATGGGATAAATACTGGCTTGAATCACTGGAGAGGATTCAGTGTTAGAGGAAAGATTTAGAGCTTTCCTGTCACACCTACTCAATGGACTGAAAATTTTTCCGTTCGTTTTTACATATAATATGTTTACCTTTTAATTATTGTTTCATCTTAATAATATACTTCTTAGTGTCATCTTGAATGGTACAACTCTTGGACTAGTTTTGTTTGAGAGCGTGTGTATACTTTTTTAAAAGACTATAAATAGGTTTTTAGACATTTTGAAACTTGTCTCTTTGTGTGTATGTGTATTTTTCTCTTTTGGTGTTTATTGTTTTCTGGCGGAAATTGTATGACTGTGCAGTGAAGCAGGGTATTTCTAAATGATTTTTTTTTTTTTTTTTTCTGAGATGGAGTCTCACTTTGTCGCCCAGGCTAGGGAGTGCGGTGGCACCATCTCAGCTCACTGCAACCTCTGCTTCCCAGGTTCAAGTGATTCTCCTGCCTCAGACTCCTGAGTAGCTGAGATTACAAGCGTGTGCCACCACACCCAGCTACATATCCTTCCTTCCTTTCCTCCTTCCCTCCTTCCCTCCCTCCCCTCCCCTTCCTCCCTCTCTCTCTCTCTCTCTCTCTCATTTTGCAAAGCCTACTGTCAGCAAGATTCTGTGTGTAATTTTATATATGAATAATTGGTACTAAATACTGAGAAGTTTTATTTGTTAAAAACAAAAAAGTGATAACATTATATTAGCTTTCAGGATACTGTGTTTTAGGCTTTTCACTATTTTGAAATGACATTATAATGTCAACTTTCTTCCCTGGTTGATTTCAGAACTTGTTTGTTACAATTCACCTTCTGTGTAATTCTAAATCTATTATGGTTTTAATTATAATCTTAACCAAGGAATAATTTTTATTGACCACCTCCCTTTGAACAGATTTATTCACTAATATCAGTTATTTTGCATGTGGATCAGTTGGTTAGGATGATCAAAATGTCTAATTAAAATTTGAGCCAAGGCTAGAATATTTGATTTTATAGTTTTAGATAAATCAGAGATAATTAAAAATCAGCTTTTTCTCAGCCTTACACTGGGAGGCTCTGAGGTAGTTGTAAAGGAAGTGAAAGAAGTGCTTCTGTCCTCAAGATAATGGAGGAGGTAGGAAGGACAGAAAGATACATACGTTTCTTAAATATTTAGAGTAACCTAGAAAAATTGATCTAGAAAGACTCTGTGAAAACTATCTTTATTTTATTGATTGATTGATTGATTGATTGAGATGGAGTTTTGCTCTGTTGCCCAGGCTGGAGTACAGTGGTTCGATCTTGCCTCACTGCAACCTCCTGCTTCCCAGGTTCAAGCGATTTCCCTGTCTCAGCCTCCTGAGTAGCTGGGATTACAGGCATACACCACCACGCCTGGCTAATTTTTGTATTTTTAGTAGTGATGGGGTTCCGCCGTGTTGTTCAGGCTGCTCTCAAACTCCTGACCTTAGGCAATCCACCCACCTCAGCCTTCCAAAGTGCTGGGATTACAGGCATGAGCCATTATGCTGAGCTGTGACAAATATCTTAGACAAAATTTTGAAGAAATTAGAGAAGCAGCCAGGGGAATGCAGATGGCATATGAGAGAAGGTAAAATGCTTTAAAATGTATGGTAGATAGTATTTTAATGGGTGATGAGAAAGTTTTAGTAGCTAAGATTTTGTTGAATTTAAGTGGATTAGATCAGAAGCCGGTGGGGCAGTATACTGGGAAGGTTGGAGGCTTTTTTTGGTGTAGGATTTTTGTTATTTCGTTTGTATTTTAATTTTATATTAAGGAAGATGGCACCTGTGAATAAGAAAGTTTAGAATAAAAATAGGCTAGAAGCAAAACTGCTAGAAAGAAAGCTACTGTGCTGTGATGTAACAGTGCTGTATTGGTTAGGTCTGTGCTAGTGTTATGAGTGTAGAAATAGTGAAATCAGAAGTAAGAGTGCACAGGGTCAGATTTCAGCACTAATGTTACCTCCAAAGGCATGTAATCAGCCCTTTTAAAAATACTACAATAATTTAGCAGTTAATTTTTACAAATGATTTAGTGTTTTTCAGAAAATAAGTCAAACCATAAATAATAATTTCTGGACTTTTAAATACTACAACACAAATAACACTAAACCCTCAGAGAGCAAAGCCACATTTTGATGTTTATGCTTTTTATTGTGATAGGACACTGAAAATGTGTATGAGGAGAAGAATGGTTTAATGCCTTTTTCCAGGATATGTTTATATGAAAAATCTCTATGTTGTATCTACATGAGCACATGGTAATCTTCCATGAAGTAAGGTTAAAGGGGAAATGACAGCCTACTGTTTCTTTTGGCTCTTGTGCTAAGTTGATCAGCCTTCTGACTCTTATCTGAACCAATCAAATGTTCAGCACTTCTAAAACAAAGATTTTTATTTCTGGCTTTCCCTGTTATTCTTTCCTAAAATTGACTAGTCATTCCAGTTTTAGTGATTTTACTAACCAAAAAAGTTACAATGTTGTAAACTAATAGTTCAAATTTAAAAAATCAATTTTAATAAGCATGCTACGACTGAAAATATGTATGGCAAGGTTCATTTGATTTTTAAGGATTTCAGTAGAATTTCTTAGTTATAACACTACCATTTTTGCCCTTGTAATTTCTAATAAATAGAAATACTGAGTTGTGTTCCTTAATACTGGCTTACCCCAAATTATCTGCAAACAATACATTAATTTGACTGGATTCCTACCTCAAATCCTTGGCTGTAGGTAAATTCTATTTCAAAAGTCTTCTTGAAAACAAGATTGATATCTTCATTTACTAAAATTTAATAGCACTGTGCTTAGTAACTAACACCTGGTATTTACCTTGAGCAAAAAGTGGAAGTAGCAATATGACTAGTTGATGTAATAATGACAGCATGATTCTAACATTAGTATGTTCATTTTTGTGCACAGTATTATTCTAAGTATTTCTCTGATTCTTGGAAGGAACTTAATATATCATTTGAGAAGTCAGTAGCAGTTTATATTTGTATTGCCAACTGGACAAATCAAGATTAATTTTAATTCATATACCAATTACTCTATGAATTTTGCTATATGGGCTAGAAAATATCTACAGACAGATCTTGAAAATATGGACTTCCATTTATATATAATAGTATTTACAGATTTTCCCCACTGTACATAATGCCTTCAGAGATAAAAGTAAAATAATGAATTATTTTAAATATTAATTAATTTTAACCTACTTTTAATCTACCTGGTACTGCAGTTCCTATTTTTAAAATGAAGCTGTGCTATTTATATTAGTTATGAATAATTCCTTTCTTCTGGAAAGAAAAAACACATCTTGGAAGTATTCAGAGTGGTATTGTATGTTACCTAATTGAAAAGTCCCTCTCTGGGAGAAGTATGATTAAGTATACTGATAATATTCTATTATCCTACATTTGTATATGATGAGCTGAAAGCAGATACATTATTTTTTCCAGTAGAAGTAGCAATAGCTATATTTTCAATGGAAACTTTAAGGATTAGTAATTGTTTAGCTTTTAACATGGAAATTTTTTTTTTTTTTTTTTTTTGAGACTGAGTCTCACTCTGTTGCCCAGGCTGGAGTGCAGTGGTATGATCTCAACTCACTGCAACTTCCGCCTCCTGGTTCAAGTGATTCTCCTGCCTCAGCTTCCCGAGTAGCTGGGACTGCAGGCATGAGCTACTACGCCCAGCTAATTTTTGCATTTTTAGTAGAGATAGGGTTTTACCATGTTGGCCAGGCTGGTCTCGAACTCCTGACCTCAGGTGATCCGCCCGCCTCGGCGTCCCAAAGTGCTGGGATTATAGACGTGAGCCACCGCACCCGGCCGACCATGGAAAATTATAGCCTATCTTTAACTATGTTGAATAGAGGCTTGTGAAGCACCCTTGATGGGTTTTACAATTACATTGATGAGAAAATAGATTTATAACATCATGATGGCATTTCTGCCAATGTTAAAGCACTGCTGATAGGCAGGCTGCAGTGCAAGTAGAATTGCACAGGCCTGCACTGCTCCCAGAAGGCCAGGTAACATCTATTCCATGAAGCGGGCCATCATGGTAGGTATCTGGAGAAAGTTTAAAAACATTATAAAACCCACTCAAACTACCTTCAGCAAGTAAAGGCAAAGTATTGAAAATTTGCAGGGTTTCTCATGTAACAGGACAGAAACCAAGTTTAGAACCTGGAACTAGAAGACCACGAGGCAGCCTGTTTTCTTCCATAATTTCCCTCTTTCTTCCCTTGCCTCCTTCCCCCACCTTCCTGCCATCCCTGTTTCCTAGGTATTCCTTGGTAATGTCAACATCATAAGCCCAATTTTTTATAAGCTAGTGAACTCTAGGATTCATCTTTATTACTAAAACTCTTAAATCCTGTCTTCTACAAATACATATTTTTCAGTTGGCATATAATGTAAATACAGCTTCGGGGGCCTATCTTAGGAGGTTGAGGAGGGAGCAGCTAAACAGAAACTGCCTATTTACTGGAGCTGTAGGTAATCCTGACCACCCTGCACTAGCACTTTCTGATCCTGTTACCTCCTAGCTACCCCCACTCGCTTCAGCCACAAAAAAAGAGATTATGGCATACATTTTGAAAGTCTCCCAGAAATACTGCATGAGCGAAGACTTATTTTTCTTGGGCTGAAAAGTCACGATACCTTGATACTATAAAAAAATGAAAGTTTTTCTAAACATACAGAATATTTAAACTGTTTACAATGTCACAGAAAACAGAAAAAAAAGCATAATAACACATGTAATAACGTAATACAGTGTAAGACATGGAGAAATTTCATAGTAGCAAAAGTAACTTCTACTAAAATCAGCTTTCCAATACAGAATTTTTTCCTCAGGTTTTTATTTTTTTTTATTGTATGTATGTATGTATTTGTTTATTTTTGAGACAGAGTTTCGCTCTTGTTGCCCAGGCTGAAGTGCAGTGGTGCGATCTCAGCTTACTGCAACCTCCTCCTCCCAGTTCAAGCAATTCTCTCACCTCAGCCTCCCAAATAGCTGGGTTTACAGGTGTGCACCACCAGGCCTGGCTAATTTTTTTTTTTTTTTTTGTATTTTTAGTAGAGACGGGGTTTCACCATGGCCAGGCTGATCTTGAACTCCTGACCTCAGGTGATCCGCCTGCCTCGGCCTCCCAGAGTGCTGGGATTACAGGCGTGAGCCACCGCACCCGGCCTATTTTATTTTATTGAGATGGAGTCTTGCTCTGTTGCCCAGGCTGGAGTGCAGTGGTGCTATCTCAGCCCACTGCAACCTCTGCCTCCCGGGTTCAAGCAGTTCTTCTCCCTCAGCCTCCTGAGTAGCTGGGATTACAGGCACATGCCACCATGTTCAGGTAATTTTTGTGTTTTTTTAGTAGAGATGGGGTTTCACCATGTTGGCCAGGCTGGTCTCCAACTCCTGACCTTGTGATCCGCCTGCCTTGGTCTCCCAAAGTGTTGGGATTACAGGCGTGAGCCACTGCGCCCAGCCTCCTCAGGTTTTTAAAATGACTTTTATTTTTAAAAAGTTAATATGTGCATCATAGGTAACAAAAAACACAGAAGCAAGGAACAAAGTCATCCATAATTACAAGCAGTTTACAGTCTGATGTGTCCTTGTAGATCCTGTGTGTGTATACACGATACAGGATTTTAATAATGAAAGAAGTGGGACAGTAGAGTGAATGTGCCTGGTCCAGTGGATCATCTGTCAAAAGAAACTAAGGGAGAACTTGCCGCCTCTGCAGGATACATTGAAAATGTCCCATTTCAACCATAAAATGCTCTTTAACCAACCACAGCATAAGTAGCTTACAGAACAATACTTTTCCCAGCATGGGGCAGATGGCTGATCTGACCTATTTATTTCTGTCTATCTTAGTGGCATCCCTGAAGCTATATGGAAAAATAACCCACGTTTCAAATTTCACTAGGGGAATGACTTGAATAACTTAAAGTACAGTATTAGACATGAAACACACACACACACACACACACACACACACACACACACACACATACACACACACCCTCATGTATTGTCTTATGGCAGTTAGGAATCATAATCAGATGACCTGCCTTCCAGACCCCTCCAAACCAGTTTCTTTACACCACTCTTCAAAACCAAGCAAGTTCGTTTATCTTTGCTAAGGATTTAGTTCAGTCATGGCTTCATTTCTATTTTGGATTTTAATAATTATCTTGAGTTGTAGCAGCAGTATGATAAGGAGTGAATTTGAAATCTAGGCTGTGAATGTTTATTGTATTTCTTACAGTTAACTCCTTTAATCTCTCTGCTTCACTATTTTTATTAAAAAAGGCCAATAACTCCAGAGTGCTTTTGAGGATTCTGTTACATAAAATAATACAAAGGTCTATATGAAAATGTTAAGTTAGTAACAATACTTCTAATTTGCCAAGAATTTTAAAATGTCATTATATTTGAATAAGCAAATAAAAAGACCTTTAGAATTGTAACCCACAGCCATCCTTAGACATGGAGACCTTTGCTAGGATACCTCCCCATTCTCCAAAAATTGTTCTTATGTGGTGAGGCCTCCCTGAGTTGAGAACTCAACTCACTGGACCCAGTAACAGTTAAAACTTCTAGGTTCTGAGACATAACTTCTGTATCTTCAGAAGATAAGGCGACCTATATATTGAATTGTCTCCAACCTTTTTTGTGGTAGATGAGCTGGGAAGGAAGTGGAGGGGGTGGGTCTTGAAATAGCTAAGCTGCTTCCTGCTTAGTCATTCCTGCTGACAAATTTCTGTCCTGTTGGAGAGTAACTGGGTGGATCTCGCATCTCACAGGTTTCTCAAACCCAATGTAAGACACATAGATCAATGGAACAGAATAGAGAACCCAGAAATTAATCCAAATACAGCCAACTGATCTTCGACAAAGCAAACAAAAACATAAAGTGGGGAAAGGACACCCTATTCAAGAAATGGTGCTGCCACATGTAGGAGAATGAAACTGGATCCTTATCTCCCACCTTATACAAAAATCAACTCAAGATGGATTAAGGACTTACATCTAAGACCTGAAACTATAAAAACTGTAGAAGACAACTTAGGAAAAACCCTTCTAGACATTGGCTTAGGCAAGGATTTCATGACCAAGAACCCAAAAGCAAATGCAATAAAGACAAAGATAAATAGCTGAGACTTAATTAAGCTGAAGAGCTTTTACACAGCAAAAGGAACAGTCAGCAAAGCGAACAGACAACCCACAGAGCAGGAGAAGATCTTTACAATCTGTACATCTGACAAAGGACTAATACCAGAATCTACAATGAACTCAATCAAATCAGCAAGAAAAAAAACAATCACATCAAAAAGTGGGTAAGGACATGAATAGACAATTCTAAAAAGAAGACATACAAATGGCCAAAAAATATATGAAAAAATGCTCAGCATCACTAATGATCAGAGAAATGCAAATCAAAGCCACAGTGCAGTACCACCTTACTCCTGCAAGAAAGGCCATAATCAAAAAAATCAAAAAACAGTAGATATTTGGCATGGATGTGGTGAAGAGGGAACACTTCTACACTGCAGGTGGGAATGTAAACTAGTACAGCCATTATGGAAAACAGTGTGGAGATTCCTTAAAGAACTAAAAGTAGAACTACCATTTGATCCAGCAGTCCCACTACTGGGTATCTACCCAGAGGAAAAGAAGTCATTATGTGAAAAAGATACTTGCACACATGTGTTTATAGCAGCACAACTTGCAACTGTGAAATCATGGGACCAACCCAAATGTCCATCAGTCAACGAGTGGATAAAGAAACTGTGGTGTATATATATATATATATATATATATATATATATACACAATAGAATACTACTTAGCCATAAAAAGAAATGAATTAGTGGCATTTGCAGTGATTGGGGTGAGATTGGAGACTATTGTTCTAAGTGAAGTAACTAACTCAGGAACGGAAATCCAAACATCGTATGTTCTCACTCATATGTGAGAGCTAAGCTATGTGGGATGCAAAGGCATAAGAAAGACACAGTGGACTTTGGGGACTCAGGGGAAGAGGGTGGGAAGAGGGTGAGGGATAAAAAAGACCACATACTGGGTGCAGTGTATACTGCCTGCTTAGGTGATGGGTACACCAAAATCTCACAGATCACCACCATAGAACTTACTCATGTAACCAAACATCACCTGTTCCCCAACAATAACCAGTGGAAATTTTTAATATTTAATTTAAAAAAAAACGAATTTTGCCTTTTTAACTTCCTTTTTTTTTGTTAAGCTTAAGGGACTTTCTAAGTGACAGATATCGTTTAGGGAGCCGAATTGCCATCTTAAACTGTGATCTGTTTCATTATGACGGATGTTTTGGACATGACTTGGGAAATGTGCAAATTAAGCCTACCCCTCCTTTTATTAAATATTTATTATTCTCAGACACAACAATATCAAAAGCCAAATGAAATTTTATCATCTTGCAAAATATTTGTACCCATTTTCTCAGCATTTAGAACTTTAAAGCCTATTTTATTAGGTATTAAATTGCCTTTCGTCCTGTGTTCATTATGAATATTTTTCTTTAGATTTAGCCTTTTTATATGTTTTGCATCTTAGAAATTCTTTTCCCAAGCCAGTAATTGACATTGAATACAAAATTACTTTTCTCAAAATTCATTGAGCAATGAATACATTGGTTTTTTTCCTAATCAACAGTCTTTAGTTGTTTGTTTATTGCCTTTTGAATGAGAGAAAAAATGTCTACAGCGTTTCTGCCATAAATTATTTTAAGTCTAAGAATTTGGTCTTTGCCTTACATGGTCATGTCTAGCTCCATTTTGATTGCAGTCTACTATCTTTCCCAAAACTTCCCTGTATTCCAAGATTCATTAGTCTTTAAACACTATGCTTTTTGCTTCCAAGGTGCTTAGAATAGTTCGTGCTGTCTTAGTGCTCCCCGCAACTCCCATCATCTTTTATTTGGAATAATTACAACACTTTATATTTTATGGCATTTACCATATTCTGCCTTGTTGTTTGGTTATTTTTAATGTGTTGGTCTTTTTACTAGAATGTAAAGTCCTTGAACAGAGCATGTTGTACTCTGACCAATTCCAGTGCTTTAATATAGAAGGTGAGCTCTAGTTGTGTGGCAGGCACATTTATCTGTCATTCACACTCATGTCAGCATTTGCAGATTCATTAATGTCTAACCCATATCGAGAAGATGCAAAGCTCATCCTCCAGGGTCAAAGCAGAACAGATCCGTCTTCATTTTATTTTGAACATTTTCGAACATTAAGAAAAATTGAAGAAATTGTATGGTGCACGCTCATATACCCATCACCTGGATTCTATAATTAAGCTTTTGCTCTATTTGTTTTGTCACTTATCTTTCCATTTCTGGATATAATAAGAAATACATATTTGGCCTCTGCCCCCATTTCTTGGCACACAGCTTGGAATCTTAAAGTGATAAGTGTCTTTTTGTATGTGAATGAGGTAACCAATGGCCGGGGGAGCTCCTGGATAGCCTCTGTTTAGAGGCTGATTGCCCAGGGAAACCAACCATGTGTTTAGAGAGTTGGAACTTTCAGCCTACCCCCCTGACCTCTAAAGGGGTGGAGAGGGACTGAAGGTTGAGCCGTTCACCAAAGGCCAATGATCTAATCAATTGTGTTTTTGTGATGGGTCTTCGATTTTAGCTGCTCTTCTCTGTCTCTGTCTCATACACACACACACACACACACCCCTACAATTGATACTTGAACAACTCAAGGATTTGTGATGCTGTCCCCCCCACACCCTTAACATTTGAAAATTCAAGTATAACTTTTGACTGCCCCAAAACTTGACTAGAGATAGTCTGCTGTTGACCTATCAATAACATAGTCAGTTAACACATATTTTGTATGCTATACATATTACATATACTATATTCGTTTTGTTTTGTTTTGTTTTTTTGAGACGGAGTACCCAGGCTGGAGTGTAGAGTGCAGTGGTGTGATCTCGGCTCACTGCAACCTCTGCCTTCCCGGTTCAAGCAATTCTCCTGCCCCAGCCTTCCGAATAGCTGGGATTACAGGCGCCCACCACCAAGCCCAGCTAAATTTTGTATTTTTAGTAGAGACGGGGTTTCACCACGTTGGCCAGTCTGGTCTCAAACTCCTGACCTCAGATGATCTACCCACCTCGGCCTCCCAAAGTGCTGGGATCATGAGCGTGAGCCACTGTGCCTGGCCAATACACTGTGTTATCACTTTTTTTTTGGGAGATCAATGTTTATTTACTATTTGCATACAAAAACATATTGCACATCAAACAACCGAAATTAAAAAAAAAAAGAAAAAAAGATACTCTACTGAAACATGTAGTTTATATAGAATAAACCTTCTGGAAATTAATATTTTCAGTAGTTCCGGTTATGTCTGAATGGACATGACTAATTCAGCTTAGTGTTTTAACTAAAGCTATGTTTGATTTTTAAATACTGTACACTTTAATAAATAAACCAAAGCCTCAATGTGGAACAGTCACTGCCAAATATCACCCAGTGTCCCTGCAGATGAGAGTTTAACAAATGTATTCCAGTGGTCTGCAGATTTTTCTCTATATACAGCATTTAAAAAACACATTAAAACAGACCAGTTTCCAAACTAAACCAATGGAGAAATTACAGTTCAGTGCAAAATATTTTAGACTGCATTTTATTCTAGTTTTCCTCAGATGAAGAAGTGGTTGCATATTAAAAATGTAACAAAAGCAGCCAATACTTTCATAAAGAATATTATGTTAGGGATCCCACCTCACCCACCACCCCCCATCTGCCATATTTTGAAAAGAAAATAATATTTCTTATAGCCAGCAACTTTTTTTTAATGTTACATATACTATTCTCAAGGAACATCTGATGATTTATGACGCAGTAGGTGTCAAAGTATGTTTAACACGTGATTTATTCAGGATCCCTCCCCTTTTTGAATTCCAAATGGTAGAACTGAAAGTGCGATGTAAAGACTGGCGATCCATATTCTATCTTTGGCAAGCTTGTACAAGCACTGTTGTAAATGTAATGTAAAAGAACTGTAAACTAGGAACTTCTTCAGTTTATGAAACACCATTCAGGACTGCTGTTTCTTGACTGTTTTCTTCTTTTAAGGTATTAATCTTTTCTTCTCCTGGAGTATGCTGTAACTTAGAAATGTCATTGCCAGAAGCACTAGTCGGGCTATTTATTGCCTTCCATGTTTTGCCTAGCCCATTTTCAGTAACTGAAGCTGTATCAGTCATTCCATCCATCAGAACAGCATCTTCATCAGTCCTTCGTCTACGAGACCACGTATGACGATTAGTACTGTGATGAGATTTGCTGGCATCAGTGTCTGCAGTCTGATCTGATTCTGTATTATCAAGTAAGGTGTATGGATTGCTCTCAGGATCTTTGGGCACAGAACTGATGGAGGATTTGCCACCACGTGGTCCACCACGACCTCGACCCCCTGAAACACTTCTGCATCTTCCTCCTGGGCATCTCCTGCTGTCATGCTGATGTCTGCATTGATCATCTTCTTCAATGACCAATCACTCAGCTTGTCTTTATCCTCAGATTCTATTTCAGAGGGGTTAGACAGCTCAGAATTTGTACCATAACCGGAGGTGTAATTAGGGCCCTGACAACCTCTGCCTCTTCCACTATAAGACCTAGAACCAATCTGTTATGGCTGCTCATCAATCTGTAGGCATTCTATTCTTAGCTGTTCTACTTCCTTTAGATAAGCAATATGGTACTCTAAAAGAACTTGCACATTTCCAGTGGTTTCTTTAGTGCCAACAAACACAAATGGAATCATACCATCTTCTCTGGGTAGTTTATTTTCACTGTCACCTTCAATTATCACCCGAACCATATCAGATTTGTCCACTGTTTCTTGGATAACTTTGCCATTTTTTCCAATTACTTTTCCCGTGAGATTCTTAGAAACCTGAATAAAATCCTCCACAAATTCCAAGAAACCTCTAGCCTTTTTTACAGCATCAACACTCTCTCTGTAGATTCTAAATGTTCCAGTGTCTTCATCTAGCTCAATGCGGTGACTCCAGGAACCTTCCTAGCTTGCTGAATGTTACTACCATGTGTTCCTATTGCCACACCCATTAAATTTTCTCTCACAACAAATTCCTCCTGAAAAGCCGCTGCAAGTTGTTTTGTGCATTCTGAATGCTTAGTGATCTCTTCATTTCTGGTCATAAGCATCAGCTTCATACAAATACTTCACAAATGCATGTCACTTAAGATGTTTACTTTCTTCACAGTTGCTTCACTGGCAGACAGTATCATTAGCTGTGTTGATTCTGGATGGTAAAAAATTCTGCATGCTCCTACTGCTTTCTTAAAATCTTTATGTGCATTTTCATTAGCACACGCCTCTCTCAGATCCTCAGGAAAATCCACTGTGCATTTAAAGAAGGTATTTTTTTTGACGGTTTTATTTTTATTGACAGGCCAAAGTTGTTCAAATGTGACTATTTCATTGTAAGTAGCGTCACAAGCAGTATATTCAATGACATAAAATTCTCCTTTCATCATCCAAACTTTAGCCACCCACCATCCACATGGCTCTTGGTCATTTGCTCTTGAATATACCTCTACTTCATCTCCTTCACTAATTTATTTTTTTATATCAGGTGGTGGAGGTAATCTAACCTCATTAAATGGAAACTGGCATTCTGGTTGCCAATTATTTTCAAAAGCAACTGTAAGGGAGTCTTCATGAACATTTTTGGTAAATCCCTTGTAGAAAGCCCCGTTGGAGCTGCGAACCTCCACCATCAGCTCCGGCATGTTGGAACCACAAAAAAGAAAAAAAAAAAAAAAGTATACACTGTATTTTTTTTTTTTTTTTTTTTTGAGACAGAGTCTCGCTCTGTTGCCCAGGCTGGAGTGCAGTGGTGCGTTCTTGGCTCACTGCAAGTTCCGCCTCCCGGGTTCACGCCATTCTCCTGCCTCAGCCTCCTGGGTAGCTGGGACTACAGGTGCCAGCCACTATGCCTGGCTAATATTTTCTATTTTTTAGTAGAGACGGGGTTTCACCGTGTTAGCGAGGATGGTCTCAATCTCCTGACCTCGTGATCCACCGGCCTCAGCCTCCCAAGTGCTGGGATTACAGGCGTGAGCCACCGCACCCGGCCCACACTGTATTCTTAAAGTAAGCTAGAGGAAATAAAATGTTATTAAGAAAATAATAAAGAAGACAACATATATTTACTATTCATTAAGTGGAACTGGATTATCATAGAGATCTTCATCCTCCTTGTCTTCACATTGAATAAGCTGAGGAAAGATAAGTTGGTCTTGCCATCTTAGGGGTGGCAGAGGTAGAAGAAAATCTGCATATAAGTGGACCCACTCAATCCAAACCTGTATTGTTCAAGGACCAACTGTGTGAGATGATAGATATTACTCTCTATATGTATCCCATAACATGTTGTAAACCTTAAATGTACACAATAAAATTTATTTTAAAAAAACATAACACCACCAAAAGTTCAGGGTTCGGAGGGCTGCTGGGTTGCTGAACAGGTGGAGCTGCTACAAAGGTGGCATACCCAGAGTGGGCACAACAGCTCCATACCTGTTCCCCCATACCTTGCCCTACATATCTCTTCTATCTGGCTGTTCCTGAGTTGTATCCTTTTATACTAAACAGTATTTGTGGAGCTGGAGACCATTTTCCTTAGCAAACTAACATAGGAACAGAAAACCAAATACCGCATGTTCTCATTTGTAAGTGGGATCAGAATGATGAGAATACATGGACACAAGTGGGGGAACAACGCACACTGAGGCCTGTTGGAGGGTGGGGAATGGGAGAAGGAGAGTATCAGGAAGAATAGCTAATGGATGCTGGGCTTAATACCTAGGTGATGGGATGATCATAAAAGTTGGAAATAAAAATAAATAAACGGTATTTGTAAGTAAAGCGCTTTCTGTGAGCTGCTCTAGCAAATGATTGAACCCAAGGAGGGGCTTGTAAGAACCCTCAATTTATAGTTGCCTGGTCAGAAGTTTTGGAGGCCTGGGACCTGTGAATTGGTTTCTGTATTGGGGGTTAGTTTTGTGGGACTGAGTCCTTAGCCTATGGGATCTTAACCCCAGTTGGTATCTGCTGGAGAATTGATGTGTGGGCATGCCAGAAGTGAAGTGTTGAGTATTATGAGTGAGGATACAGTAGGAGAGGAAATAAGTTACTATTTTTTTATGTTTTTGTTTTTCTTTTGTTTTTTGAGACGGAGTCTTGCTCTGTCTCCTAGGCTGGAGTGCAATGGTGCGATCTCAGCTCCCTGCAACCTTAGTCTCCCGAGTTGAAGCAATTCTCCTGCTTCACCCTCCCCAGTAGCTGGGACTACAGGTGCATGCCACCATGGTCGGCTAATTTTTGTATTTTTAGTAGAGACAGGCTTTCACCATGTTGGCCAGGCTGGTCTCGAACCCTGACCTCAGGCAATCTGCCCGCCCTGGCCTCCCAAAGTGCTGGGATTACAGGCGTGAGCCACCCCGCCCAGCCCTGTTTAGGTCTTATATTTAAATTTTGTGGAATCTGGTTTTGGCATTAACTATTCTGCAATGATTACATTATTTGGAATTATTTCTTTTTTATATGTGGAATTATTTCTTTTTGTCTAGTATATTATGATTGAAAAAACTAATAAGCTGAAAGGGATAAAAAAGTCATAAGGATTTATCTTTGGTTGAGTTCTATACGTTTATAAATTGGTATGTATTTGTGTATGAGAATTCTATAAACATTGATTGTTGAGGCTTTTTAGCATGTCCTTAATTTATAATTGGTTTTGCAGTTGCTTCCTTTTGTGGTTGTAATAATTTCACTCACATATTGAATGTAGGCACTATAGCTCTGATCCATATGTTCATAATGCATTTCTTAGCAACCACCAGTGTTCTTTTTAGGAGCTGTGTTTTTAAGAGGCATTGGGGCTGCAGCTTTGAGGAGGACTCAAAGATATTTTTTTCTATTAATACAGCACAAGCAGCAACATAGATTACAATAGTTTTACACCTTCTACATTACTATAGACCAAAATTAAAGGGTTTAAACTTATCTCCAGTATTTAATATCAATGTGCTATCACTTTTTTCCTGACCTCATCAACACATTAAACATTATAAATGGTTCCTTTTATATTATGCCCCAATTGGAGTTTCTTTTTTTAACTTATTTTTATATACCTTTCATTAAAAGATTGTAGAACATTTTACAGATGCTAATTATATTTCAATGCTCCTTTAAAAGTTGTAAGCTTTTATTTTCCACTTTAATGGTAAAATAGTTGCAAATATGTATTTAATTTACTAGATCACCATTTAACCATGACAACTTTCCCTTCTTTTTACTCCTCAGTCCTCCATGACAACTCTGCTAAATAGAATTGTCTGCAGTGATGAAAATGTTTTATATCCTCATGTCCAGTATGGCAGCCACTAGCATTTGAAATAGAGCTAGTGTGACTGAGAAACAGAGTTAATTCTATTTCACTAACTAAAAATAAAATATAGTCACATATAGCTAGTGGCTACTGTATTGGACAGCACAGCTCTCCAGTCTCCACCATCCCAACAAACTGCTCTTGTGGTTTACCTCCTAATTGCCAAATCCAGTCAATATGTTTCTTTGATCTTTCTCTGGCATTTGATTGACTGTGTCCTTATTTTATAAACTCTGTCTTTGGCATCTGTGCCTTCACTGTCTCTTGATTCTTAATTTTTCTGTGGTCTTTTCTGCGGATGATATCGATGGTTTTAGATGTCTGCACTTGGCTCTTACTTTCTCTTAAAGCACACTTTAGCTATTCATTCAACATTTACTGAGTATCAGTCTTGTGGTGCTAGGAAGAACTTAACTCCCTCCTTCAAGAAATTCCCCTGGCCTCAGCCGGCATTACTGCTAAAGATTATAAAATCGATCCCTTTCTCACTTCCATTTGTTTCTTAAGAAGTCCAGACTCATGTACTTAACTTCCTATTGATAGTTGGTTCTGGCTGTCTCATGAGTGCCTCAAGTGACTACTTAGTACTGAACTTATCTCCACTCCTATATAAAAGTAAAAAAACCTTCCACCTATCACTCTTCACATTATTGTATATCTACTGCTTCTTAATTACAATATCCCCCCCTTATCCTTAGGGGATATGTTCCAAGATCCTCAGTGGATGCCTGAAACTCAGATAGTACTGAACCCTGTATATACTATGTTTTACCAATCTGACAGCTGAGAGGGCTACTAAGTGACTAACAGGTGGGTAGTATATAAAGATTGAATATGGGACAAAGGGAGGATTTATGTCTTGTGCAGGATGAAGCAGGATGGCACAAGATCTCATCACACTACTCAGAACAGCATGCAGTTTAAAACTTAAGAATTGTTTGTTTCTGGAGTTTTCCATTTAATATTTTTGGACTGCAATTTACAGCAGGTAACTGAAATCTCAGATAAAGTGGGGACTACTGTACTTGTAAAGCCTCTAATCTCATCTTTCTTTCACACATCTTGTCATATTTATTGTCCTGGCTCTCAGGAGCAGGAACCCAAAGCATAGATTCTTGCTCATTTTTCTCTTCCTGATACATCCAAAGGTTCCAGTTTCTACTTGTAGCTCTTTCCCTCTTTGTTAATTTATTGGTTGATGTCTAAGCTCCTTGAAGGAGCTCTTCATGATCTCCTTTCAGGGTGAATATCCTACGCTTTAGCTGTGCTAAGCCAATAGCATTCCCCTCAAACACCATTTCCTTTTCCTTTTCTTTGTTTTCCTAGAGAGAACTTATCAGCTCTAACACTATTTTCTACTACTCCCTTCTATAGACAAAGTCAGAACAGTTGTTTCTCCTCTTTCCATCATCATCACTATAGCTGCCTTAGATTAAATGCTTCCTATGTGGCAGGCACTATGCTGAGTGTTCTGCATTATCTTACTTAATTCTGAAACAGCACAGTAAGGTGTAGGTACTGAAACTCAGGCACAAAAGTTAAGAAACCTCTTTTTCTTTTTTCACTTTTGTGTGATTATTTTTGAAAAAAAATTTTGATTTTTTTTTTTTTTGGAGCTGTTTTAGATTTATAGAAAACCCGCAAGAGCAAAGAGAGTTCTTATATGCCCGTTCTCCCTACACAGTTTCCCCTATTATTAACATTTTGCATTACTGTGATACACTTGTTATGATTGATGAACCAATATTGATATATTAATATTAACTAAAGTCCATAGTTTACATTAGGATTCACTCTTTGTCTCCTACAGTTCTGTGAATTTTGACAAATGCATAATGTATCATTCAGTATCCTACCATACAGTCCCATACAGCATAATTTCATCTTTCTAAGAAATGTCCTGTGTTCCACCTGTTTGTCCCTTCCACTTCCACCTGGCAACTAATGATCTCTTTAGTGTCTATGGGTTTTTGTTTTTGTTTTTTTAATAACCAGAATGTCATATAGTTGGTATCATAGTGTATAACCTTTTCAGACTGGCTTCTTTCACTTAAGATTCTTTGGTGTCATTTTGTGGCTTGATAGCTCACTTCTTTTGATGAAAAGTATTCCATTGTATGAGTATACTGCAGTTTGTCCATTTATCCATTACAGAACATCTTGGATGCTTCCAACTTTTGGCAGTTATGAATAATGTTGATATAAAGATTTGTATGCAGGTTTTTGTGTGGACATAAGTTTTCAACTTCTTTGGATAAATACTTAGCAGTGGGATTGCTGGATTGTATGGTAAGACTATTTTGCTTTGTAAGAAACTGCTAGACTGTCTACCAAAGTGGTTGTACCATTTTGCATTCCCACCAACAACGAAGGAGAGTTCTGTGGCTCTACATTTTTGACAGAAATTGGTGATGTCAAATTTTTTTGTGGATTTTAAGCTGTGGATTTAAATTTAAATCAAATTTAAATTTAAGTTGTGGATTTTAAGCATTCTAATAGATGTGTAGTGGTATCTCACTACTCATTGTTTTAATTTTCAATTTCCTAATAACAAATGATGTTGAACAATTTTTCGTGTTAATTTGTCATCTGAATGTCTGCTTTGGTGAGGTGTCATTCAGTTTTTTGCCCGTTTTATAATTGGGTTGTTTCTTACTGTTTTCTTGTTTTTGTTTTGTTTTTTTGTGACAGAGTCTTGCTCTGTAGCCCAGGCTGGAGTGCAGTGGCACAATCTCGGCTCACCGCAACCCCTGCCTCCCAGGTTCAAGTGATTCTCCTGCCTCAGTCTCCCGAGTAGCTGGGATTACAGGCATGTGTCACCACACCCAGCTAATTTTTTGTATTTTCAGTAGAGATGGGGGTTTCACCTTATTGGTCAGGCTGGTCTTGAACTCCTGACCTCGTGATCCGCCTGCCTCAGCTTCCCAAAGTGCTGGGATTACAGGCATGAGCCACTGCGCCCGGCCCTCTTATTGTTGAGTTATAAGTTCTTTGTATATTTTAGATACTAGTTTATCACATACGTGTTTTGCAAAGATTTTCTCCCAGTCTGTTTGTTTGTTCATGCCCTTAGCAGTGTCTTTCACAAAGCACAGATTTTTAAATTTTAATGAAATCCAATTTCTTGGGTTTTTTCTTGGATTGTCTTTGATGTTACATTTAAAAGTCATCACCAAACTCAAGATCACCTAGATTTTTTCCTCTGTTATCTTCTGTAAATATTATATGTTTGCATTTATATTTAGGTCTGTGATCCATTTTGAGTTAACATATTTTTGAAAGGTATAAGATCTGTGTCTAAATTATTTTGCATGTAGGTAGATATCCAGTTGTTCAAGCACCGCTCAACTTGTTGAAGTTCAGTGAAGTCTTGAACGTAACTGTCAAGTTGAAGACTATCTTTTCTCCACTGAATTACTTCTGTGCTCTGTTTAAAAGATCAGTTCACTGTATTTGTATGGGTCTGTATCTGGACTGTCCTGTCCTTGATCTTTCTGTCTGTTCTTCTGCCAGTGGCATACAATCTTGATTACTGTAGCTTTACAGTAAGGTGTTTTGTTTTTTGTTTGTTTTCTTGTTTGTTTGTTTTGAGACAAGGTCTCACTCTGTCACCCAGACTGGAGTGCAGTGGCACAATCTCGGCTCACTGCGACGTCTGCTTCCCAGGTTCAGCTATTCTCCTGCGTCCGCCTCCTGAGTAGCTGGGACTACAGACAGCGCCACCACGCCCAGCTAATTTTTGTATTTTTAGTAGAGATGGGGTTTCGCCATGTTGGCCAGGCTAATCTGGAACTCCTGACCTCAGGTGATCCACACGCTTTCACCTCCCAAATTGCTAAGATAACAGGTGTGAGACACCACACCAGGCCACTAAACAGAATTTGTTATCTGATCATGATTGAAACAAAGAATCTAAAGTTAGGGGCTCAGAAACTTTTTTCTTCCAAACAAATAAATGAACAAAGTCATTGATATGTCTTCCCTAGCCTTTGTTCTTATTCCCATTTCTAGTCTGATGTCCTTTGAGTAGACTGCCTTACACCGACAAATGCCATGCCAAACTTCTACATTCAGTAATGTGGTATGTTAATGTTTTCCTTCTCATTCAGGTATTGTCAGCAGATCTCAAGGATAGAGGTTTAAATGGCCTCTGGTAATAGTGACAGTGCAAGGGCGAGAAAGGTTCCACTTTCTCTATTGTGTCTCTCTTTCAGATGTCAGCATCAAAATTCTGCCAATTCAGTCAGCTAACTATTTGACTAGTTATTTTCATTCTCAGCTAACCAGAATGTGTTTTACCTTTTAGGTTTACCGACAAGACTGTGAAACTTTCGGGATGGTGGTGAAAATGCTGATTGAAAAAGATCCTTCATTAGAAAAGTCTATACAGTTTGCATTGAGGCAGAATTTACATGAAATAGGTGAGCGGTGTGTTGAAGAACTCAAGCATTTCATTGCAGAGTATGATACTTCCACTCAAGATTTTGGAGAGCCTTTTTAGATTTTTTTGCTCAGGCCAAAAAAAAAAAACAGTTTCTAAAAATTTTTTTTCCTGGATTGTGTAAATCCTTAATATATGGAATTTTTGTGATGCAGAGAAATACTTTATGATAGTTGACAACATTTCAATATTAAATAAACATCTAAAATAGTCTGTTTAAAATGTTTAATTCAAATTTTTGTATTTGTTGTAGAGATGGGGTTCACCATGTTGGCCAGGCTAGTCTCTAACTCCTGGCCTCAAGTGATCTGCCTGCCTCAGCCTCTCAAAGTGTTGAGATTACAGGCGTGAGCCACCGCTCCCTGCCCAACACATGATACTATCTGAAAATGTTAGAATTCTGAGTTGTGATTTTATTGACTTGTTGCTTGCTTTTTCTTAGGCTTTGTAACTTGTAATATGTTAAAGTGTACTATCCTAATAAACTGAATACTTTGGTATCTTAGAGAATATTTGCTTTGAGAATAATTCTCATTCAATGATAAAATAGAGCACTTAAATCTCTGACAGATACCTCAGAAAAAAATCCGTTTTTCCAAGTAATGAACTCAATGTCTTCTATTACAATAATCCTGAAACTCCTGACTCTCTCACTGATGTATGAGTCTTAAATAATATCATATACAAGACTAATAAATAGAAGAGGCAGTTTGAGGTGGAAGATGAGGGATATTTTAAGTTTGGGAGTGTAGGAGATCAGTCAGGGTGGTAGGAGAAGCTATAAGGAAAGACGCAAACCTTCTTGGAAGGCTGGGAGGTTTTGCAAAGCTTCAGAGAGAATAAAGCTGAAGGCAGCTAATTCTCTTACCCTGAGGCTGAGGGCGAAGAGTAGGTAACAAGGTAGTGTAAAGAAATTTATCTAGATAAGTTTGTTTACATATGTCCTCCGGAAACCAACCTTTGATCATCGAGTGCAAGACTGCTCCCTGCAAAGGGGGGCGACAATGTTCATTACTCACAAATTGTGTTGGCTTCAGGCCTTTGGCATTCTATCTGTACCAAATAAATACAAGCGGCTCCAGCTTATCAGGACTGCACTCTCTTTCGGCTGCGCTAAAGCCGGCAGTCCCCTAGCCATTCTCACGCAAAATACCTGCGTCTGAATACTCCTTTCATCCGGTCGCTCGGCCAGAGTCTGCAGGACAGACTTGGCAGCAGGTGCCCCCTGTGAGGAACGCTGAAATGGATCACGACGGAACCCCCGAAAATGAAGGCGAAGAGACTGCGCAGTCAGTAAGTCATTGGTGCCCGCTCGGGATTTCCAAGTTCAGGGGAATTCTCAAGCTAGGGTTTCATCATGGGATAACAGCTATCCGCACAACAGAAACAGTATATAAAAGTATTGAAACAACTGCTTAAAGCTAGCGGAGCCTCGGTTTTGCAGGCTTAATTAAGGGACCCAATGCAAACTGTTGTTTCCCATAATCCATGGTTCCCAGAAGGAGGCACGCTGGACCTAGAGCTTTGGGAAAAAGTGGGGAGAAATCTTAAACGATATCATGCACAAGGGCAGTGGGTCCCAGTAACATCTTTAACGTTATGGGCCTTAGTTAAGGCTACTTTGGCCCTGCTCTACACAGAAGAGCCTAAGAAGGGAAAGGAGGAGGAACCATCACCTTATCGCCTCCTCTTCCTCCCTCAGTCCCGCCGTTACCAGATAAAGATACCAAAGAGGAAACGGAGGTTTTCCCTGAGCACCCTCCCCCAATAAATTGGAAAAAAGACAAGGGATACACTACAGCTATGGGACCCTGTCTTAGGCAAGTGGCCTTAGAAGGGGACCTCTTGGCCTGCCCAGTGATACAAAATTGACAAGGCAATCAAGTATATGAACCCATTACTTTTTATGCTTATGAAGAGATAAGAAAAAGCGTTAGAGAAAACGGAGCTGCTAGTAGCCCATATACGAAAGGATTAATTAAGGCCATAGCAGCAACTTCCGTATAACCCTATAGGACTGGTCAGTGCTAGCTAAAACAATTTTAGAGGCCAGTCAGTACCTCTCCTGGAGGACAGAATTTGATGAATTACATAAACAGCAAACCTCTTTCTAGTAATAGCCACTGTTACAATTCCTCCTCTATCCCTGATGTGGCTGTCTTAAAATCCTATTTGGGTAGAACAGTGGCCTTTAAAGGGAGAGAAATTACAATGGAGCCAATGAATTAGTTGAGGAGCAATTAAAAGCCAGCCATGTAGAACCATCAAACAGCCCTTGGAATTTGCCTATTTTCGTCATTCCCAAAACGTCTGGCAAATGGAGACTTTTGCATGACTTACAAGCTATCAATGCTAATTTGCAATCTATGGGGCCCCTTCAACAGGCTCCCTTCCCCTGCAGCAGTTTCTCAAGATTGGCCTATAGTTGTTACTGACTTAAAAGACTGCTTTTATACTATTCCCCTGGCAGAACAGGACAGAGAAAAATGTGCATTTACAATACCAGCTATCAATAATGAAAGGCCAGCTCATCCATTTTATTAGAAAGTACTTTCTCAAGGAATGCTGAACAGTCCTATCATGTGTCAGTATTATGTAAATCAGGCTTTGCTCCCCAGTAGAAAATAATATCCTAGTTGCAAGATTCTTCATTTTATGGATGATATTTTACTAGCAGCCCCAATGGAGCCAGTACTTTTGAGTTTATATGCCTCTGTCGTAAGGAATACACAGTTAAGAGGTTTAATCATAGCACCTGAAAAAGTACAGATGTCCTCACCTTAGAAATATCTTGGATACATACTAACTTCCTGGTCAATAAGACCTCAAAAGGTTAAATTAAGTACTAGCAACTAACATACCTTAAATAATTATCAAAAATTGCTAGGCGATATTAACTGTCTTTGCCCTACCTTGGGCATAACTACTGATAAATTGCAGAACCTGTTTTCTATCCTAAAAGGCAGCATAGCCCTAGACTCTCCCAGGTATTTAACCCCCACAGCAAAAAGAGAAATTGAGGAAATCAAGCTATTTCTCAGAGGCAACTAGATCGCATAGACTCACAATACTCAGTCCAATTGTTTGTTCTTCCTATTAAACATTTCCCCTACAGGATTAATAGGACAGATGGCCCTGGGGCTGCATTTCCTAGAAGAGGCTTTTTGCTCACATACCGGGACTAAAACACTATCTCCCTATATCCAGCTAGTTAGTAAAGTCATCTATACAAGCAGCAGATGATGCCATCAGTTGCTAGGTTATGACCCTGATGTCATGAGAATTCCCTTGAGTAAAAAACAATTCGAAGTAGTCTTCCCTTATCTCTAGACCTTCAGCTAGCACTCTCTGATTATGCAGGCCATATAAAACATGCCCTTCCTGCTGACAAACTACTTCAGTTCTTATCTAGTACTCCTGTAGTTATTCCTACAAAGGTAGTTCCCTCCCCCATACCTAATGCTGTAATGCTTTTTACTGATGGCTCTCGTAAAAATGGAAAAGCGGCTATCTGGTGGAAACCACATAACTCCTTCAGTCCATCTAGATTTTCTAGTACTCAGAGAGTTGAGGTTGGAGCCCTAATATTGGCCCTACTTATTTATTTATTGCAGAACCTTGAAACAGCCCTCATTAAGTCTACTCTTGAGCCCACTCTGTGTGCCTTTTTTCTTTGACTTCAGCAATTGCTAGATCAATGTACACATTCTATTTTTATCACACATATTTGAGCCCACAGCTCACTGCCTGACCCACTGGCTTATGGCAATGATCAAGCAGACCTGCAGGTTATGACGTCACTGCTTAACCAAGCCACCCAATCACATCAATTTTTCTACCAAAATTAGAGAAGCTTAACAATGTCAACTTACCCAAAGACTAGCTAAACAAATTATCCTGCAATGCCCAGATTGCCAGCTCACAGGCACGTCCCCTCCTTTAACAGGTGTTAACCCTAGAGGACTAGAACCTAATCAGTTATGGCAAACAGATGTTACACACGTCCCTGAATTTGGAAAACTAAGATATGTACATGTATCCATTGACACCTATTCTCACCTGATTAGCACACATGCTCTTCCTGGAAAGTCCACCCAATCTGTCATTAAACATCTTCTTTTAACTTTTATGTTTATGGGGCTGCCCACAAAAATTAAAACTAATAATGGTCTGGCTTACGCCAGCTCACTCAACAATTTTGTCACACTTGGAGCATCCAACATTCCACAGGCATCCCGTACAACCCCCAAGGACAGGCCGTAGTAGAACTTGCCCACCTCACCCTTAAAAATATGCTCAGAAAACAAAAAAGGGAGAATATGAGTAGACCCTGCAACGCTACTAGCACAAGCCTTATTTACCCTTAATTTCTGAAATTTAGATGATAAGTTTCAGTTAGCTATAGAAAAGCACTTTGCTAAAACCTCGACATAAAACCGCAGTTTTATGGAAAGATGTAAATAGTAATATATGGCATGGTCCAAATGTTTTGCTAACATGGGGAAGAGGATATGCTTGTGTTCACATCCCCTCAGGCCCTCTTTGGATTCCAGCATGACGCATCAAACCTTACCATAGTGGGGCTAGGACCCAACCCGGTACCAGAAATGAAGGAAACAACCCTGCAGGCCCCACAGGCCCCGCAGCCTCCGCAGGCCCCGCAGCCCCCACAGCCCCGGAAGAAACGGGTTCGTCGGACGACACAGCTTCGTCGGACGACAGGAGCCCCAGACATTACCTGGGGGATGTTGAAGAAGACAACTCAGGAGGCTGAGCGAATCCTGCTCCGAACACAGACACCATTCACTCCAGAAAATTTGTTCCTTGCTATGCTCTCTGTTGTACATTGCAACTCACGCAAGGTATTGCTCCTTTTTATTCTCTCACTTTGCCTGTTACCTGTACCTGCTACACTCTATTAAGCCCATTTTCTAAATCTGCCTTTTTTCAGCCCTATTACTTAGGCAGACACCCCCTTCCCAGCTTCTAGCAGTGTGACTTTTTAGCTAGGAGGGACTAACATACCCCCAGTGGGGTTCCTCAGTAATAGCCATATGGAAGCATATGCAAAAACATCTCTCCTGGATAGACCCCCACTCCTGGGGGTCGCTTCTTAATTAGAAAAGAATATTACTGATTATACTCATGTTTGTCTCTTGTTGTTTACTAATTCTAGGATGTAAAGCCAGAAAACAAGCAGTAACTGCTATGCCTGACAAAACTGTTGCTGCACACAGCTGTACTCGTCAAGCAACGAAACCTGATGCAAAAAACAGAAAAGGGGTGATGTAGGAGATCGGTCAGGTTGGTAGGAGAAGCTATAAGGAAAGATGCAATTGGAAGGTTGGGAGGTTTTCCAAAGCTTCGGGAGAGAATAAAGCTGAAGGCAGCTAATTCTCTTACCCTGAGGCTGAGGGCGAACAGTAGGTAGCAAGGGAGTGTAAAGGAATTTATCTAGATAAGTTTGTTTACTTATGTCCTCCAGAAACCATGCAAGACTGCTCCCTACAAAGGGGGTCGACAATGTTCATTACTCACAAATTGTGTTGGCTTCAGGCCTTTGGTATTCTGTCTGTACTGAATAAATACAAATGGCTCCAGCTTATCAGGACTGCATTCTCTTTTCGGCTGTGCTAAAGCTGGCAGTCCCCTAGCCATTCTCACGCAAAATACCTGTGTCAGAATACTCCTTTCACCCATCGCTCAGCCAGAGTCTTCAGGACAGACTCGGCATGGGACTTGTCCAAAAAAATTCTAATCAAAAGAGGAAAATTTTGGAATATGCCAGGAATAGTGGAATTTTATTTTTTAAATTTTTTTATAGGCCCATACTCTCCATCTCAAGAAACAAGATGATTGTAACATGTCCATGATTAAACTATTGGCAGATTATTGCTGTGTTAATCTCTGTAGTCTAATGAGTTCTTTGTTCTGTTCTGCTGCCTTTTACAGGTTCTTGTCCTTTCAAAAGTGTTCTTGAAAGAAACAAAGTGAATAGGCAGTTAGCACAGCACAGCTACCCCTTACCAAGCAGTCTATGGAAACAACCCCTCATCCAAATCACGGGTTAGTTAAGAATCTAACTGGGGCAATTAAGATGAATTCCACTCACTTCCTGGTCACTTCAGCAGCCCAGTGGCATTGAGCCAAAATATACAATTCTGTGTTATTAGTGAGGAAACTTTAAAACTCATGTTTGTTATTACTTACTACCCAATTTCATTATCCTCCCTTCCTCTTTCCATTTCTATTCTCTCTCACTTGAATTCTGGCATTATTTTTAGTGGCCTCTACTGATAATACCTACCCTAGAGTACATAAAAATTATATTAAAAGAGGAAGTAGCAGTATGCATAATTTTAACAGATTCTATAATGGGTGTCTCAAAATATGTATTGTGCCATTCCGCAAATTTAAAAGCTAATTGAGGACAATTATTTTTTTAAATTTCCTAAATGAGACCACTTTGGATTTTTATTTTTGCCATTTAGATGTTTATACTTATTTAACTTTTATAAAACATAAGCCAAGCTAAATCCCACATAACAACTCTGGTATTCTTCCCTCATATGAGTAGTGATTTTATTTGTTACCCACCTTAGATAGACTAAGAAAGTTCTAGTCTTGTTTTTCCTTCTCCCCACTTCCCTGGGGTTTTTCCTTACCATAAGTATTCTAGTCCCAGAGTTCAGTTCCTTTAGTCAAGATGTCACAAGTTTAAAAACAAAACTTGAGAAACTACCAGAGGCGCAGGAGCTGTTCACTTTGTTGAAATCCATTAAATTAGAGAAGTCTCACTAACAGATGTATTTAAATATAGGTACAACAGATAATTTCTTTTTCTCCCCTTCCCCAAATTACAGTCAGCATTTAAAGCTGTTTATGGCTTGCCATCAGCATTATTCTGGTAGGCTTGTTAGTGTTAAAATCTGTTGGGTTTTTTTTTTTTTTTTTTGCCTCTTAAGTCTAATTTTAAGGATGGATGAATTCAGATGTTTACCAGAGTGTGTATTTTACATAATGTTCTTGATTAAAAAGACTTGTTTGTAAATTATCCGTTGTTTTTGCATATGCCCAGTTGATGTGATAAAATTTTCATTGTCTTACCATAAAGCCTTGGTTATCAACAGTTGGAATGTAGATATTGTAAAGCTTTTTGTGAATTAAAAGTGCAAAATAAAGCCACCACATTTAAGTAGATTGTCTTTTCTCTTATTTTAACAGGCTTAACGTATTTTGCTAAAATGTGGGCTTTATTACTCTCTACTGCAAGATTACTTCTTAGTCTTCAGTTCACCTTCTCAGCAGCAGGATAGAGGAAGTATGAGAATTGAGAAACTACAGCAGTGCCCCCTCATCTGTGGTTTTGCTTTCCATGTATAAGTAAACCATGGCTACCATTGTCCAAAAATATTAGATGGAAAATTTCAGAACAACTCGTAAGTTTTCAACTGTGTGCCGTTCTGTATGAAATCTTGTAGCACCGTGCTTTGTCCCACGTGAATCATCTCTTTCTCTAGTGTATCCACACTGTACACACTACCCACCTGTTAGTCATCTGTACCATTTACTCCTGACATCCAGCCATTGACTATGTCACGGTTCCATGATCCAGGATCACCCAAAGCAGATGATCCTCCTTCTGATGCGTCATCAGAAGGTCATAGTAGTGCTCATGCCTGTAATCCCAGCACTTTGGGAGGCCAAGGTGGGTGAGTCACTTGAGGTCAGGAGTTTAAGACCAGCTTGGCCAACATAGCGAAAACCCCATCTCTACTAAAAATACAAAAATTAGCCAGGCATGGTGGTGGGCGCTTGTAATCATGACAATCGCTTCAACCCGGGAGACTGAGTCTGCAGTATGCCAATATCACTCCAGCCTGGGTGACAGAGCCAGACCCTGTCTTAAAAAAAGGAAGTCAATAGTAGCCTCACGCTGTGTCACAATGCCTGCGTCATCCACCTCACTTCATCTCACCATGCAGGCATTTTACCATCTCACATCCCATCATCAGAGAAAGAGTCGATTACAGTATATTGTTAAAATTGTTCTATTTTACTGTTGTTAATCTCTTACTGTGCCTAATTTATAAATTAACCTTTACCATAAGTGTATATGCATAGGAAAAACCTGGTATATATAGGGTTTGGTATTATCCATGGTTTAAGGCATCCACTGGGGCTTTCGAGCATATCTCCACACATAGGGGGCGCTACTGCATTCACTCTAGGGACTTAGGGAGTCTTCTGAGAAGTAGTTAAGAAAGGTGGCGCCTGATACAGTGGTACTCAATAGTTGTGTAATTATGAATCTGAATTTCAAAGAATTGTAGGATTAAGGTCCTCTATCTTTGTAATAACTCCTGGAGGGCAGGAAACTTGTCTTTGGGACTCCAGTTCTTAGCATAGTTTAAAACATAGTAGATACTCATATTTGTTAACGTAAAGGTGGCTTCACAAAGGAAATTATATTTGACCCCTGGGTCTTGGAGGAATATGACTTATTCAGGCAGAGAGGGGAAGCATTTATTAGAAATCCAGGAGGAGGGAAAGGTGTCCTGTGTCCTGAAGCTCTGTGCTGAAGATGACAGGGGATGAAGGTGGGAAAAGGTAAGTTGAGAGCAGAATGGGAAGGATATTGAATGTTTATAGCTTATTTACTCTTTCTCTCCTACTTAATGAAATTTGGAAACATTACCTATGTAGCATTCTTGCAAGAGATGTGGATTTCTCATAGCCCTCAGCAACTTCACAGATCTAGAACCTCTTGAAGGAAGGGGAGGCCAGATCTCCTTAAGGAAAGACTCTGCTATACTGCCAAAATATATTTTGGTTTCAGCTTCACTTCAGAGTTTCCTGTAATGGATCCTGAGCTCCAGGGAAGTCTCTTGACAGTTCTCTGGCAACAGTTTTGGAGATGGTGATCTGATCATCTCTTAAGTATTCATTCTAGACAAGATTCAGTGCTGCCAGCAGCCAGCCACCCAGGTTGCTTTATAGCTGTAACACTGCTCAGGCTGGCTTTTGGAGTTCCTGAGAATAATGGCCACTTTCTGCTTGCCAGGTCAAGGCTTGTGGGTTATGCATGATGTATTTGTCACCTCCTTCCTGCCAGTTCTCTTGAGAGCACTGATGTTACCCAATTTAGTGGAAAAAAAAAAAAAAAGGGTAGGGGTGGACCAGTAACTGAGGTAGTTAACACAATCTGTTCTCCCATTTTTTTCCATGGTAATAGAGGTTGACATTGAATAACATGCCTGCCTAACTGGGACTATATTTGCTGTTTTCCTTGTAGTTTTGGGGGTGATGAAGCAACTAAGTTTTATGGAATTTGAGTGGAAATGCTGCCAATTCCAGGTTGGGAACCTGACGACAGTGACTGTGCCTCCTCCATGCTCTTTTATCCCCTCCCAAAAGTAGCAATAGCAATGCAGCCTTGATTTTTTTTTTTTTTTGCACAGCCACAAGATGGAAGGAACCTGCATAACCACATGGAATAGTGAACTGTTATGTGAGAGCAGAATAAATGCCTTGATTCTTTAAGCCACATTTTTGTTTGGTTTCTTGTTATAGCAGCTTACTTTTTCCTCAAACTTATTATTTTTGTAAAATAACATCTAAGCATCCACTTCCCCAGTGTAGGCCCTGAGCAGGCCGCACCACTCCTGCTTTTCCATTGTAATGGGAATCTTGGGGTAAGGGACTGATTCTAAAAAAGGCTTCGAATTAAGAGTTTTAAGCTGTCTTTTAAATCTTGGTAAGTATTGTTACAGCCTTGTGAACATTTGTATAGCAGCAGACGCAGCCTCATTATATAGCATGTCTTTTTTTTTCAGCTCTGTTCCCACAGATTGATGGTTTTGTGCGTGTGTGTGTGTGTGTGAATTTTTTTGAGGCAGGGTCTCACTCTGTTGTCCAGGCTGGAATGCACTGGCGTGATCTTGGCTCACTGGAACCTCTGCCGGGCTCAAGCAGTCCTCCCACCTCAGCCTTCCGTGTAGTTGGGACCACAGGCACGTACCACCACACCTGGCTAATTTTTGTATTTTTTGTAGAGGTGAGGTTTTGCCATGTTGATGAGGCTGACAAGGCTGGTCTTGAACTCCTGATCTCAAGTGATCCACCTGCCTCGGCCTCCCAAAATGCTGGGATTACAGGCGTGACCACAACCAGCCAAGTGTTTTTTTTCTTTTTTTAATGGGGAAAAAACTTTAAAACCTTAGACAATTTTAGTGATAATGCTGTAGCATTATAATACCATCTGCCAGGTGGCCGGGCACGGTGGCTGAGGTGGGAGGATCACTTCAGCCCAGGGGACAGAGGTTGCAGTGAGCCAAGATCATGCCACTGCACTCCAGCATGGGCAACAGGGAGAGGCTGTCTCAAAAAAAAAAAAAAAACAAAAAAAAAACAAAACAAAACAAACAAAAAAACCCACACACTTATATTCTACTAGTTTTGTAGAATAGACTCTAGTATACTATATTGGATGCCATTTAAAATATTTTAATTTTAGGTTTAATATACTAAATATTTCATAGAATTCTGAGAAGCACCAAGTTTTTCCATTATTTCACTATCTGAATCTTGCTATGTTACCTAGGCTGGTTTCAAACTCCTGGGCTCAAGAGATCTTCCTGCTTCGGCCTCCCAGAGAGGGGCTCCCAAAGCGCTGGGATTACAGGCGTGAGCCACCATGCCTGGGCTGGAGCTGTTTTAGAAAACACCATTGTGATTGGTAAGGAGGAGCTGCTGGGGGGTAAGTAGAACAGGGACTTCCAGCACCCAAAGCCACAGCGCAGCCAGGGATGCAGTCTCTGGCTGCTGCACCAGAACACGTGGTGAAGTTTGAGAAGAGCCATTTAAGTAGAATGAACCTGGTAATTTAACTCTCCTATTTAGGAACCAACATCAATTAAACATAGCACCTTTTCAGCTTTGCTTACAACATGTTCAGAGATTCAAGACTAAGATTGCTGCTGATAGGACTGAGAGGTGGGGAACAAAATCTCACTTTTCCTCCTGGTAACTGGGAGAAATAACGTGGAGTGAAATATCTTGCCCTCCACATACTCTAATTATCTCCAAACTGTCTACTTAATGGTGATAAAGTCAACTTCAAACTTGAAGCATATGCACTGATAGGGAAATAACCATCCCCAAGCTTCTTTTTTCCTTCTGTCTTTTTTTTCTTTTTTCTTTTGAGACACGGTCTTGTTCTGTCACCCAGGCTGGAGTGCAGTGGTACGATCCTGGCTCACTGCAACCTCTGCCTCCCGGGTTCAAGCAGTTCTCCTGCCTCCGCCTTCTGAGCAGCTGGGACTACATGCATGTGTCACCACGCCTGGCTAATTTTTGTATTTTTGGTAGAAATGGGGTTTAACCATGTTGGCCAGGCTGGTCTCAAACTCCTGACCTCAAGTGATCCACCCACCTTGGCCTCCCAAAGTGCCGGAATTACAGGCGTGAGTCACTGTGCCCGGCCTGCTGCTTTTTCTTTCTTTAGTTTAACCTCTTGCCCACCCAAGTCCCAAACATTAATATATATTTTTAAAAGGCCCTCTTTAAAGTTCCCAACTCCCATAATCCATGGTCTTTGGGGGTGGGGGTAGGGTTCCATCCTTTCAGGAATCCTTGCCAGGCAAGTATGTTGGTAAGTGAAAGGGAAAAGAGAAACCACACTTTATGCTGAGTAGGAAGGCTCCCGCTAACCTCATAAATTCAGTCCAGTCACCACAGAACACTAAGGCTGGAAGGAAGCCTTTGAGCTGGTCTGGCACTCATTTTACAGAGTGGAAACAGAGCACTTCACCTGCGTGAGCTAATGAGAGAGGAGGGTCTCCTAACCCACATCTGAATCCTGGAGTCCAGTGTGCTTCGCACCAGCCACTCTGCAAGATCAGCTTTGTGGTGGATTTCTATCAGACTAGGAATTGGCTTTCCCGATGGCAATTGCTTGGTTCCATTATTGAAAAATGCTAAAACAATTATTAATATTTAAGATTCATACTTTTGGCTGGGCACGGTGGCTCAGGCCTGCAATTCCAGTGCTTTGGGAGGATGAGGTGGGTGGATCACCTGAGGTCAGGATGTTTGAGACCAGCCTGGCCAACATGGTGAAACCCCGTCTCTACTAAAAATGCAAAAATTAGACAGGTGTGGTGGTGAGTGCCTGTAATCTCAGCTACTTGGGAGGCTGAGGCAGGAGAATCACTTGAGCCTGGGAGGCAGAGGTTGCAGTGAACTGAGACCATGCCATTGCACTCCAGCCTGGGCAACAAGAGTGAAACTCTGTCTCCAAAAAAAAAAAGATAATTTTTTTTTTAAGAGATGGGGTCTGTGTCACCCAGGCTGGAGTGTAGTGGTGTGATCATAGCTCACTGCAGCCTCCAACTCCTGGCCTCAAGCCATCCACTCGCCTCAGCCTCCCAAAGTGCTGGGATTACAGGCATGAGCAACCATGTCTGGCTTAAGGTTCGTATTCCTAATGGTACTATTACCATGTCTGGAATCTAATGATTTGACAGTAGGTTGCAAGTTGTTTTGAAAGCTGGCATAACGGCACCTTGTGCATGTAGCAATAGAGATGTGAGATTTCTTTTCTAAAAAGAGAAGTTGAGACTGAAGCTGATCCCTTAAATGGGAATGTTTGACCAGCTACTTGGGTCTGTTCAAGCAGAATGAATTGGCTCTAATCTTGTGGCCATCTATTTATATGCTCAATGTCTTACTTTTCCTCCATATTCTCTACCCAAACCATTTTGAAAGCCACGCTTAGCCTGGCATGGTGGCGTACCTCTGTACTCCCAGCTACTTGCAAGGCTGAGGTAGGAGGATCGCTTGAGCTCAGGAATTTGAGGCTGCAGTGATCCCACCACTGCACTCCAGTCTAGTTGGCAGGGTGAGACCTCATCCCTTTAGATAAAGAAAAAGCCATCCTTAAACCTTATCCCCCCAGTAAAGTTTATGATTCTATAACCTTGGCAAAATGTGAGCTCAGAGATGCAAAATTCAGTTATTTCTGCACATTTCTCCTTGGCCCAGTTTACCTGGAAGCCTTTCTAATGGTGTGGAAGTTTACAGAAAACCCATGTGACTATATAGGAGCATGCCTTCTGTTTTTAGACTGTTCCAGGGAATGGCTGGAGAATCTAACCAGGCAATTAGCAATTTTCTCATCTGACTAATTAAAATTGGTTTTATCATAATTGTGTTACTAGGATTGAATTGATAAAGAGACTTTTAGTGGAATTTTCTTGGATCCCAATAGATTTTCTTCTTCATGCATCCAAAAAGGTCACTTTTATTTTATTTTATTTTATTTTATTATTTTATTTTTTATTTTATTTTATTTATTTTATTTTAATTTAATTTTATATTTTATTTTATTTTATTTATTTTTTATTTTATTTTATTTATTTTATTATTTTATTTTATTTTATTTTATTTTTTATTTTATTTTATTTTAATTATTTTAATTTTAATTTTTATTTTTATTTTATGCCAGAGTCTTGCTCTGTTGCCCAGGCTGGAGTGCAGTGGCATAATCTCGACTCACTGCAACCTCTGCCTCCCAGGTTCAAGCGATTCTCCTGCCTCAACCTCCTGAGTAGCTGGGACTACAGGCACAGGCCACCACGGCTGGCTAATTTTTGTATTTTTTGTAGAGACGGGGTTTCACCCTGTTGGCCAGGCTGGTCTTGAACTCCTAACCTCAGGTGATCCACCTGCCTCAGCCTCCCAAAGTGCCAGGATTACAGGCGTGAGTCACTGCACCTGGCTAAAGATCACATGTATTTCTATAAACAGGAATTAGTTGTGCCTCCCCTCAACAACTGTAAGAGATAAGGGAATCAGCTCTAGACTACTGAATTTATAACTCAGGGGTTGGAGATTGGCTAATGACAGGCTCATTTTGTTCAACAATGTTTCAGAAACATTTAAATTTGTTGCTAGCATTTAAAAGCTGGGAGATTCCTACAAAAACTCAGATTCCTGGTATCTGTTGAAAAATCTGATGGTCAAGCAATATTGTTTTTCCATGGCAGTAGTCGGGAGTTTATTAGAAAACAGCAGCCCAAGAGACCAAAGTGTGCCCACACTGTTAAAAACTGTCCTGAGGCCAGGCGCGGTGGCTCACGCCTGTAATCCCAGCACTTTGGGAGGCTGAGGCAGGTCAATCACCTGAGGTCAGGAGTTCGAGACCAGCCTGGCCAACATGGTGAAACCCTGTCTCTACTAAAAAGACAAAAATTAGCCGGGCATGGTGGCACACGCCTGTAATCCCAGCTACTTGGGAGGCTGAGGCAGGAGATTCGCTTGAACCCAGGAGGCAGAGGCTGCAGTGAGCCGAGATTGCACCACTGCACTCCAGCCTGGGCGACAGAGTGAGACTCCATCTCAAAAAAAAGTTCTGAAATCGGCTGCTTCGAGTGCAGTGGTGCTTACAACTAATTGATCACAACCAGTTACAGATGTCTTTGTTCCTTCTCCACTCCCACTGCTTCACTTGACTAGCCTTCTTAAAATAATAATAAATGGTTCTGAAATCCTCTGGGCACTGCTGAGATATGTCCACCCAATACTTCCAGCACAATTTAAAGCCCTGGGTTCCATCACCCAAACTGAAAGGGACCCATGCCATACATGCAGATCTAGCAGTCTCAGGTACCCATTCCAATTTCACTACCCTTTTCATAAGGCACGTGATTTGTGTCTAAAGTGAGAGGGTTAGACAGCAAATGACATCTCCTTTCTCTTCTGGTACTTTCATAACTCAGGAACTATTTAATAGAAAGCAGAGTATAGGCCAGGTGCGGTGCCTCACGCCTGTAATCCCAGCACTTTGGGAGGCCGAGGTGGGTGGATCACAAAGTCAAGCATTCGAGACCAGCCTGGCCAACACAGTGAAACCCCGTCTCTACTATAAATACGAAAAATTAGCCAGGTGTGGTGCCAGGCGCCTGTAATCCCATCTACTCAGGAAGCTGAGGCAGGACAATCACTTGAACCTGGAAAGTGGAGGTTGCAGTGAGCCGAGATCACGCTACTGCACTCTAGCCCAGGTAATACTGCGAGAAAAAAAAAAGAAAAGAAAGCAGAGTATAGAGAGCAGCAAATGCACACATAAAAACAAAACCCTATTTTTTTTTGGAATCCTTTTAACCAGAGCTGAAAGGAGTTCCCAGTGACTTTTTGCCGGTATTCTTCCATAGGCCTTAGGCAAAATGTTCTCCAGTGACTGCTGAGAAGTGAGGAAAATACAACCGTTAAGGTTCTGCTTCACCCATGTAGAGATCAGATGCAGCGTTTCTTATTTTTTCTTTTCCTTTTTTTTTTTTTTTTTGAGATGGAGTCTCACTGTGTCGCCTGGGCTGGAGTGCAGTGGCATGATCTCAGCTTGCCGCAACCTCCGCCTCCCAGGTTCAAACTATTCTTCTGCCTCAGCCTCCCAAGTAGCTCAGATAACAGGCGCCTGCCACTACGCCCAGCTAATTTTTTTGTATTTTTAGTAGAGATGGGGTTTCACCATGTTGGCCAGGCTGGTCTTTAACTCCTGACCTCGTGATCTGCCCGCCTTGGCCTCCCAAAGTGCTGGGATTACAGGCGTGAGCCACCGCGCCCAGCCAGATGCAGCGTTTTAACATTTGATATTTATCAGCCTGGGCATGGTGGCTCACACCTGTAATCCCAGCACTTTGGGAGGCCTAGGTGGGCAGATCACCTGAGGTCGGGAGTTCAGGACCAGTCTGACAACCATGGAGAAATCCCATCTCTACTAAAAATACAAAATTAGCTGGGGTGGTGGCACATGGTTGTAATCCCAGCTACTTGGGAGGCTGAGGCAGGAGAATCGCTTGAACCCAGGAGGCGGAGTTTGCAGCAAGCTGAGATCTCGCCACTGCACTTCATTCAGCCTGGGCAACAACAAGAGCAAAACTGTCTAAAAAAAAAAAAAAAAAAAATTCCTATTTATCTCAAAACCCAATTTTGGAGTTTAGTGACTGACCAGATACTTTGAACTCCTGTTAAGTAGATCTAGTAACAACTTTTAGAGCAACTGGGATGGGCCAGGGGTGGAATGATATGGTTTGGCTCTGTGTCGCCATCCAAATCTCATCTCGAATTGTCATCCCCACCTGTGGAGGGAGGGAAATGATTGGTTTATGGGGCTGGTTCTCCCATTCTGTTCTCGTGATAATGAATTCTCACGAGATCTGATGGTTTTATAAGGGGGCTCTTCCCCCTTCACTTCCTTCACAGGGTCTCTCCACCTGCTGCCATGTAAGACGTGTTTGCTTCCGCTTCTGCCATGATTGCGTTTCCTAAGGCCCCCCCAGCCGTGTGGAACTGGGTCAGTTAAACCTCTTTCCTTTATAAATTACCCAGTCTTGGCAGTTCTTTGTAGTCATGTGAGAACAGACTAAGACAGCAACTATAGGCATTATTTTCTTGCCAATTCTTTACAGAACTGTAAGGCAGTTGCTTCTTTCTTGCGTTGTAGATAGTCTTCTGTTATTGCTACAAACGGATTAATTTTTAAGCTTGAAAGTTACATTATTGCTGGATGCAGTGGCTCACGCCTGTAATCCCCAGCACTTTGGGAGGCTGAGGCAGGTGGATCACCTGAAGGTCAGGAGTTCGAGACCAGCCTGGCCAACTTGGTGAAACCCCGTCTCTACTAAAAATATAAAAAATTAGCCGAGCATGGTGGCAGGTACCTGTAATCTCAGCTACTTGGGAGGCTGAGACAGGAGAATTGCTTGAACCCGGGAGGCAGAGGTTGTAGTGAGCTGAGATTGTGCTGTTGCAATCCAGCCTGGGCAACAGGAGCAAAACTCTCTCAGAAAAAGGAAAAGAAAGTTACATTATTATCGCGAATAAATATCTCTGCATTTCCTTAAGCCTTTGGCAGCGTATGTAGTAACGCTTATCTTTTGAGAATGTACTTGAAAAGTAAGGGCAGTACCCTCACCTTATACCTGCATTCTCCAGGCTAAGTATCACCTGTTCACTATTTATTATCCATCCTTTATAAGCAACATATTGCAACAGTCTTTTCTAAAAGGATGCCCACTTGCTGCAGCACAGATTCTTCAAAACCAAGAAATCTGCTAATACATTGAGAGGTTGTGATGGAACAAACACTCTCATTTACATTACATTAATGTAAATCAGGAGAATTTCTTTTGGAGGAAAATTGGCAATATCCATCAGTCTTAAATACATAACCTTTGTCCCAGTAACTATGCTGCTCCCGATTTATGTGCACATGTACCAGTGTAGCATAATGTATGAAGAAAGTCAACTCCATCATTAAGAGACTGGTGAAAGGTATCTCCAAAAGTCAACTATTAAGCAGTCACTGAAAGAATGGGTAGACCTATATGCACTAACGTGAAATGTCCACATATAAAGGGAAAAAAGCAAGTCACAGCACATATAGGTCACTACCACTTTAAAGAGACATTTATACGAATGTGCTTTGAATGTCTGAAGGAGACACTAGAACTGGGTAAGAGCGGTTACTTCTGAGGAGAAGAACCAGGGGACTGGGATGAAGAATGGAAAGGAGATGCTGTCTCTGACTTTTGCCCTATTTGAATTTTTTTGTGATGTGTATGCACTTCCTTTTCATTGCTGATGGTTTTTTAAAGGCACCAGACCAGGGAATGTAAGTTACCGAGTGAAGAACTCTCTCACCATTGGTGCTTTTCTGAAGGGAATCTGTGTAGCCCAGATACAAACCCTTGTGTGGGAAGGCTGTCCACCTACTACTCGCTGGTTTACCCGTTGGACTTGTGTCTGTCCTCCCTAAGGCCAAATTTTCCCCACTCCAGTCTATATGGAAAAAATACGCCTCTGTGTCTGAAGCCCTATTTCTGGCCTACAAGTGGGGTGTGTGGACACACGAGACAAACGGAGGTCTGTTAATGGTAGAGCAATGGCAAAACAAATCATGCCTGAACACAGGCACAAAATGGAAGTTATCTGGATACATTTGCAAAGATTTATATTCGGAAAGGTAGTTTTGTTATTTATTAAGCGTTTATTAAATGCCTCCCTAAAGGTCCTGGATGCCACTAGAACCTTTAGTTAGGACTGAGATGTATATGCAAGAATGGCACATATCAAAATATCTGCTCATTAGTTCAGATCCAACGTAAGTTTTCCCTGAACCAGAACCTCATATTAACTTAGAGTACTCAATGGCACAGCATCCTCTAATTTAAAGATTTTAAAACAAAAACATAACCAGAAGACCCAGTTTTCAAAATTGCTGTTAAAGGCCAACAAATTAGCGGGAGGGAAGGAATAAAAAGGAATAACCTCTCTTAAAATAGCAAATCTACAAAGTCCTCTGCCACAAAAGCAGATCTTTGTCATTTCCCATGAGATAATCATCACCTTGCTGAAAATGAGAAAGGCACCCCCCCCAGGCAAGGGGAAAAAACCCACTCGCTGAAACAGCTTCTGCTTGTTTTTACCATATATTCCAGGGGTTATGTGTGTGGGGGGGTTGTTTTTACATTTATACAGTTTACATTGCTTGACCCATAAATAACACTTGTAAGATTAATAGGGCCATAGTTTTAAAGAGTATTTACATAGCCCCACCATGCATACAGAGCCTTTTTTAATATTGGAAAAAAAATTTAAAAAAAATTGAATTTTCCATCACTAGGCAATGTAAATTTGACCATCTACATTTATAAACCCTGACTAAAATACAAGCAATCAGTTCATCCATAAATTCTGGTTCCCTAGCAAATCTAGCACTGCAGTGTAACAAACGGCTTACAATTCAGGGATATAAAAATATCAGCTTTAAAATCTGAACTGTACAGTATATACATTAATATTTGCACCGTTAAATTAGGAATACACTTAAGTCTATGAAATACTAAGTTATAAATAGCAATGTTTTTTGTTTGTTTTTTTTTCAATCTGTAGCTGGCGCTGATACAATACAATGTTTACCTGGCCAAAGAGGGTTCGAGGGGACAAGTTGGCCTCACAATAAGATGCACAGTGTTAGCTAGGTCATCGTGACGGGCATGCCTCACACCAAGACAGACTATCAAGACCTGAGCCGACCTGACTTACATAAATGACAAACACTATTGCTTTACAAAGGTGGCTAGAGTTCTCCATCTTCTAAAATCAACATCCAATCCCCTTGAGACAGCATCTTGAGTATTCCCTTGAGGATTGGAAAACCAAAGCAGCTACATCAATCTGTAACGCACCCGCACCCGATAGGCACAAGATGTCACGTCCACCTGGCACCATCCAAGGAGGATAAATTGGAGAAATCACACCTTTCAAATGTTAATCTGACACTGTAAACAGCAGTTGAGTTCTCATTTACATGGGCAAAGAAAGCACTTTAAACTATTTTCACAACTTTCCTATGGAAGAAAAGGATACGATTCAGATGGTTAATGGCTAAGTTTTAAACAAATGCTCTCCATTACTACTTGGTTAAGAAATAATACAATTTTTGCCCTTGTGTCCCTTTTTCTTCTTGGATTTTGTTGTCCTCTGACCAAACTGAGGGGTGGGAAGTGCAGACGGTGGACTAGAAAGGTCATCTGTATAGTAGGCAAATCTCTGTGGCCGGGGTTGAGGGATTGGTTGTCCAAGAAAATATCCTTCTTCTTCCGAGTCAGAAGAGGAGGAGGAGGAAGAACACCAGGAATCATCATCCTCGCCATAGAGTCCCAGAAACCGATTCATTCCTGGGTTCTGCAGGCCGTAATCGGAAGTGGCATGGGCGTACTGTCCGTAGAGATCAGCATTCTGGATGTATGCTTGGATCTCCCGGGCGCTTTTATTCTGTATAAATTTCTCATAGTTATCGGGGGTGTACAGCCGCAGTCTGTCCTTGGGAGAGTATTTTCTTTCTGTAACAAGATTCAGGGCATTGTCGGAGCGGGACTTTCTACTTCTCCTGCGGCGGTGGTGATGAGACCTAGATCCCCTCTCTTCAAAATGGTAGACGCGTCTCCGAGTCCTTTCACTCATCGGAGGCTGCCGGATTTCAATGTCATAGTTCCCATTGTCAATGACATCATCGGAAAACTTGACCTGCTGGGGTCTGGATTGAGACTTGGACCTTCTGAGCACTGGCAGATGTACTGGTTTCTCTTCAGGCAGGATTTTCTCTGGACACAACTCTGAACTCAGACTCTTTAAGGACTCTGCACTCCTGTGCAGCATGGAAGAGTTCAAAGTTCCCATATTGCTCATCTTCTCACAATCTTCTGTTTCCATCTCCTCAAAATTTTGCAGAGAATACAATGATGGCCTTGGCTTACTTTCTCCATCCACCGAAGCCCCTAGAAAAGAGGCCAAAACAAGATGGGCTTCTCAATCATCCTAATATTCGACAGTACTTAAAAGTAAGCTACTGAAAGGAAATATTTCAAAGAAAATTTCCAATTTCAATATTTGATTAAAACCCATAGGGAAAGCCAACATGTATCTATGCCAATTGATAAGTGGTATAAATGCAGTTATTGTTATAAGGGGTGGGCACAGCCTTTTGTTTTGTTTTGTTTTGAGACAGAGTTTTGCTCTTGTTGCCCGGGCTGGAGTGCAATGGCACTATCTTGGCACACAACCTCCGCCTCCCAGGTTCAAGCGTTTCTCCTGCCTCAGCCTCCTGAGTAGCTGGGATTACAGGCATGTGCCACCACACCTGGCTACTTTTGTATTTTTAGTAAAGACGGGATTTCTCCATGTTGGTCAGGCTGGTCTCGAAGTCCCAACCTCAGGTGATCCACCCGCCTTGGCCTCCCAAAGTGCTGGGATTACAGGCATGAGCCACTGCACCTGGCCTGGGGCACAGGCTCTCTTATAAGCCTGGAGTCAAAGATTAGTTACAGCACATGGCATGAGCAGCAAAAATTCAAGAGCTCTTCACAGCAGCCTGTTCATCCATTAACATAAGATGTAGAAGCTTCTGCCCCTCAATTCATTAAAGCCACACTGCTTCATTTGGACATCTTTCAAATCAATCCCTCGGTCTCCATCATGAGCTAGTCTTCCTCATCTTATACTGAGACTACTGGTCAGCAAACTACAGCTCAACAGCTTGTGTATCAAGTTTTATTCGAACAGCCACACCTATTTGTTTACATATTGTTTATGGCTGCTTTCTACAGTGGCAGAGCTAAGTAGTCACACCAGAGACTATAGGCCTAAAAAGGGCTATCGAGCCCCTTATGGAAGAGGTTTACTCAACCCCGACCTAGATCTTCATCCAGTCTTTTCTGCCTTCAATGTGTAAAATATGCCACTTCCAGATTAATCTTCTATTGAAACATTTAACAAAACAGATATTGATCTCTTTTGATATAATAGGGCCCAGGCATGTTAAGATAAATACATATAGCCCTACAGACTGAAAGTGATACTGTTGTCAACTGGAGACTACATAACTTTGTACTTTTTTTTTTTTTTTTGAGACGGAGTCTCGCTCTGTCGCCCACGCTGGAGTGCAGTGGCAACATCTCGGCTCACTGCAAGCTCCGCCTCCCGGGTTCACGCCATTCTCTCGCCTCAGCCTCCCAAGTAGCTGGGATTACAGGCATGCGCCACCACGCCTGGCTAATTTTTTGTATTTTTAGTAGAGACAGGGTTTCACCGTGGTAGCCAGGATGGTCTCGATCTCCTGACCTTGTGATCCACCCGCCTCGGCCTCCCAAAGTGCTGGGATTACAGGCGTGAGCCACTGCGCCCGGCCCTATATAACTTCATACTTTTTAAAGGGGGCCTATTTTTCAGCTCATTATTGTCAAGGAATGTCAGCCTCTAACACTTAAATGTGTATCACATTAGTTTAATTCTTTTATTTATTTATTTATTTATTTTGAGACAGAGTCTTGCTCTGTCACTCAGGCTGGAGTGCAGTGGTGCGATCTCGGCTCACTGCAACCTCCACCTCCCAGGTTCAAGTGATTCTGCCTCAGCCTCCCGAGTAGCTGAAATTACAGGCACATGCCACCATGCCTGGCTAATTTTTGTATTTTTAGTAGAGACAGTGTTTTGCCATGTTGGCCAGGCTGGTCTCGAATTCCTGACTTCAGGTGATCCACCTGCTTTGGGCCTCCCAAAGTGCTGGGACTGCAGGTGTGAGCTACCGCACCTGGCTAAATTATGTCTATTTCTGATATTAAATTTAAAACTCCTAGCACTGGGCCTGGCAGACAAAAGGTGCTTACTCAGTCTCACCCACCATTCTTCAACTCCCCTTTATTGCTGGCCTTATCTTTGACAAGTCCACAGAAGCCAGGGGGAGTAGCTTTGCCGTACCCTTCCTTGTCACTGCAGTGTCTGGCACAAGTTATTTCTGGCAGGAAGCAGCTACTAAGCCTTTCCTGTTTACATTACAGAAGCATTACCTTCATGAAAGGGCTGGATGTCAGTAGTTTGACTATAAAACTAGCCACGCAACAGCAACCTTTCTATAATCCAAAGACTTTTTGCAAATAATTTGCATAATGTCCTAGGTTCTAGGCCTAATCTTGCCTTTAGAACCTATGTAATGTTTGGCATTTAGCCTTTTGGTAATTCAAGTTTCCTCATTTGTGAAATGCAATCATATCATCCACTCTATACAGCTCAGGGTCATTTTAAAGATAAAATGTGGATAACTGGTATGACTGTGCTTTGAAAACATTAAAGTAGGCCGGGGCAGTGGCTCACACCTGTAATCCCAGCACTTTGGGAGGCCAAGGCAGGTGGATCACCTGAGGTCAGGAGTTCGAGACCAGCCTGCCTCACAAAAATTAGCTGGGCGTGGTGGCAGGCGCCTGTAATCCCAACTACTCAAGAGGCTGAGGCAGGAGAATCACTTAAACCTGGGAACCTGAGAGGCAGAGGTTATAGTGAGCTGAGATTGCATCACTGCACTCCAGCCTGGGCGACAAGAGCGAAACTCCATCTCAAAACAAAACAAAAAACCAGAAAAAAAAACAAAAGAAAACATTAAAGTAATATTTTAGAATCTAAATAAAAACTATTCAGCTGTTTTTGAGCTACTGTCACAGGGAAGTTCAGGAAGATGTTTAAAAAAAAATGAGCTTGTGGCCAGGCATGCTGGCTCATGCCTATAATCCCAGCACTTTGGGAGGCCGAAGCGGGTGGATCACCTGAGGTCAGGAGTTCAAGACCAGCCTGGCCAACATGGCGAAACCCCATTTCTACTAAAAATACAAAAATTAGCCAGGCATGGTGGTGTGCACCTGTAATCCCCGCTACTGGGGAGGCAGAGGCAGAAGAATCACTTGAACCTGGGAGATGGAGGTTGCAGTGAGGTGAGACTGCGCTATTGCACTCCATCCTAGGCGACAAGAGCCAAACTCCACCTAAAAAAAAAAAAAAAAAAAAAAAAAAAAAAAAAGGAAAAAAAAAAAGAGCTTGTAAAGTGTGGTGTGGGCCAATTTCGGTATCTTAGGATCCTTACAGAATAATCCAAGCATACAATATCTTTCAGACACAATCCAGCTGTAGACTCCTTCATCCAATCAATTTCCTCCTCTTCAAAACAGGGTAATAAAACCTATCCCTAAAGACTGTACTCTAAATATATTTTATACATATGCACTCACCTGTACCCACGTTTGTTTTGCTAGTGTGTGGTATTTAAGTGAGATTCCTTCCTTCCCTTGATCCATGGTTTTGAATAACACACAACTCCTACTCATGCTGAATTGCAATTTTTTTTGAGATGGAGTCTTGCTCTTGCCCAGGCTGGAGTGCAGTGGTGCGATCTCGGCTCACTACAACCTCTGCCTCCTGGGTTCAAGCAATTCTCCTGCCTCAGCCTCCCGAGTAGCTGGGATTACAGGCGCCTGCCACCACGCCCAGCTAATTTTTGTATTTTTAGTAGAGCCGGGGTTTCGCCATGTCGGCTGGGCTGGTCTCGAACTCCTGACCTCAAATGATCTGCCCACCTCAGCCTCCCATAGTGCTGGGATTATAGGCATGAGCCACTGCACCTGGCTTGAATTGCAATTTTTTGAATACACTTTTTAGTAGCTCCTTTTTTCAAATACCCCATAATCCCTAGATTACGTACCTGTGATATTGGACAATGCCAAAGAATCCATCGAATCCCGAACACTTTGCTCTGGCTTCAGGTCTGACAGACACTCCAGGGAATCTTCATACCACTGTGTTTCATCATGATTATACCCTGAAGCCCCATGATCCAGTTCCAATTCCTGAAGCCTTCTACTGCTTGCAGGGCCTGGGTGGCTGCCATAAGCAGAATCACCCAGTCCATCTTGTGACTGTGCCCAGTACATATCAGACTGGTATTTTTTACTTGCAAGGCTCTGGTTATTTTGCTTTAACTCGGTCTTATTTTTAACCATGTTATCAGATATCCAGTGCTCACTGGCTCGAATATCCATCTCTTTGGGCTGTGGCTGAAAGAGGCTTTTATCACCAAACTTGAGGAGGAGCTGTGTCATATAATCTTCATGATCAGCCCATTCTTCAGGGTCTTCTGGAGTTTCATGCTCTACTCTGCCTTTCCAAAATTCTTCACTGGCAAAACTTGTTCCTTGCCTGGAGAGACTCAGATCATCCAATTTTCGAGAAAGGGTGTCATCAGCATTGCCTGAGAGGCCAGGAAACTTGTAGTTCAGAGCAGGCGATAAGAGGAGAGACTGTCTACACTGATCTGCCGACCGACTGCTCTTGCCCATTCGCACACTTCTTCGGGAGTCTCTTGATCGAGCTGACTGAAATGCAGAGTCGGAAGAATCAGAGGCATGGACATCTTCACCGAGACTGCACGTTTTTGAGCAGTAAATCTGACCCTGTTTGGGAAGGAAGGGACATCCCAACAAAGAGGCTTTACACTGGGCACAAGAAAAGCATGTTTCCGTGGCGTGCCAGTGCTGCCCGTCATAGGTCATCTGCGCATGGTCCACACCTGTTTTGAAAAGGACAGAATAAATAACAGGTTATGGTTTAATGCCTGAAACAAGGTGTAAGGAAGAAATGAAGAAAATAAATAAAGATTATGGGTATGGGGGAGCTTGTGTGGGTGACACAGATACAATTAATCCTCATTCTTTGTGGATTCTGTATTTGTGAATTTGCCTACTCATAAAAATTTATTCACAACCCCCAAACTAATACTCACAACACTTTCGTGGTCATTCGCAGATGTGCAGAGTGGCAAAAATATGAACTGAACCAACACGCACTGATCCAGGAGATGCTCGGCCTTTTATTTCAGCTCTCATATTGTAGACAAGCGTCCTATCCCTGGTCTACCTGCTGCCTCGTTTTCTGCATTTTTGTGCTCTTTGTTGGTGAGTTTGCTGTTTAAAATGGCCCCCAAGTGTAATGCTGATAATGCTGAAATGCTGTCATGTTGCTAAGGGCAAGAAGGCTGTGATGTGCCTTATGGAGAAAAGACATGTATTACATAAGCTCCTAATCTTGAGTACGGTGCTACTGGCTGTGAGTTCAATATTAATGCATCAACAGTGTACATTCAATAAGGCAGTGGCTTTAAGCAAAAACACACGTGAAACAAGGTTATGTATTGACGGGTTGATGAAATTGCTGTGACCAGAGGCTCACAGGAACCTAACCCTGTATTCCCCCACAAGCAACGGTTCAGTGTTCACTAATCCAGTGTTCGCAGTAACTTCACAGAACACAACTACTGCGAGTAACAAGAACCGGCTCTCTGCTCATTTGTCAAAGCTCATCAGCTAGAACATTTAAGATCTGTACATTTCATTGTATGTAAATTATATGTCAACTTTGAAAAACAGAAAAAGAAAAAGTAAGACTGGATAATCCAAGACAGACTAATGGCTAGGTGACAGGGCAGACGGGCTGGCTGTGGACTTACCAATATGTTCCCCACAGGTTTCACAGTACTCTGCATAGAGAGACTCAAAACAGCCACAGCAGAAGGGGCGGCCATCCTTCATGATGTACCTCTGTCCTCCCAGGACCGTTTCACACTCAAGGCAGCAGAAGTGTTTCATGTGCCAATGGCGACCCTCAGCTTCTGTGCACTCATCAGCAAAAATTATCTTCAAAAAGAAACGTGAAACCAGAGAATGAAAGAAAATCATTAGGAACTATTTTAAAGGCCAAGTAACTGCATGTTTTCTGGGCAATGGACAGACACTGGCTCTTAAAAAAATCAGATAGCTAACCTTGTTTCTTAGAGTCACAAGCTTAAATCTAACTTGATTTAGCTACAAACTAGAGCATAAATTGACAGTGCTGAAAAAAGAAACTAAATAATGCATGCTTGCTTCGACTCTAAAACCAGAATGCTACACTGGAGGTAATTCACTCGGTCATATTTTTGCTGCCCAATAACATTTCCTTGGCATAATCTGGCAAAGAACACATTAACACGGAAATAATTTAGTGAAATAATTTGCTGTTTTAGTAGAAAGAAAACTCATAAAAATGTCTGTGGACTCAACACAGTTACAGCTACACAGATGCTGGAAATGAGTGAACAGCATTTGTGTTGATAATGCTTTATTGACCTGGTGGCCATCTCCAGATTAACGACTCTTTATTTTTTTGAGACAGGGTCTCAATTGTAGCCCAGGCTGGATGGAGCACAGTGGCACTATCATAGCTCACTGCAGCCTCAAACTCCTGGGCTTGAGTGATTCTCCCACCTCTGCCTCCTGAGTAGCTGGGACCACAAGGGCAGAACCACCATGCCCAGCTAATTTGAAAAACATTTTGGGACAGAGACGGGGTCTCACCATGGGGTCCAGGCTGGTTCTTATTTATTTATTTATTTATTTATTTATATTTTTACTTTTTTTGAGACAGAGTCTTGCCCTGTCACTACGCTGGAGTGCAATGGCGTGACCTTGGCTCACTGCAACCTCCGCCTCCTGGGTACAAGCAATTCTCCTGCCTCAGCCTCCTGAGTAGCTGGGACTAAAGATGCATGCCACCATGCCCAGCTAATTTTTGTATTTTTAGTTGAGACGGGGTTTCACCATGTTGGCCAGGATGGTCTCTATCTCTTGACCTCATGATCTGCCCACCTCGGCCCCCCAAAGTGCTGGGATTACAGGTGTGAGCCACCGAGCCCGGCAGGTTCTTTTATTTTTTTATATTTTTGGTTTCCAAAATATGTTCAGCAGAGTGCAGTGGCTCACCCCGGTATTCCCAGCACTTTGGGAGGCCGAGGCAGGCGAATCTCTTGGGGTCAGGAATTCGAGACCAGCCTGGCCAACATGGCGAAGCCCGCCTCTACTAAAAATACAAAAAAAAAAAACTAGCTCGGCATGGTGGCGGGCACCTGCAATCCCAGCTACTCGGGGGGCTGAGGTGCGAGAATCACTTGAACACAGGAGGCAGAGGTTGCAGTGAGCCAAGATTGCACCACGGCACTCTAGCCTGGGCAACAGAGAGCAACTCCATCTCAAAAAAATAAAACAAAACAAAAACAAAAATATGTTCAAATAGAACATTGTTAAAAAAACGTATAAAATAAATGAATGTATAAAAATAAAAACAAAGTTTATTGTCATAGATTGAAAAGAGACTAAGAAGATACAATGAGTAAATGCAATGAAGCACCCTGGATTGATCTTGGATAAGAAAAGGAACATTTGTTAAAAAACTGGGAAAATCTAAACAAAGACTATGGTTTAGTTAATGGTATTACACTGATGATAATTTCTTAGTTTTGATACATACATTATGGTTATGTAAGATGTTAGCGTCAGGGGAAGCTGGGAGAAGGGCATGCAGGATCTCTCTGTAATAGCTTTGCAACTCTTCTGTAAATCTAAAATTATTTTAAAATAAAAAGCTAAAGGAAAAAAATTTTTCCTTTCAAGCCATCATCCATTCCCACCTTCCCCCAGGGTAACTACTATTAATTTGGTATTTGTCTTTCCGTACCTTTTCTGAGTATAAACAAATACATACATCATATTGTTTTTTAAATCCTTAACAAAAATAAGACCATCTACTACATGCTCTTCTGCAACTTGTATTTTCTCACAACCCACCGAAGACAAAATACTTATCAAAATACAAAGACATCTGCTTCCCTATCAGGGAGGTGCAAAAATAATTGCGGTTTTGACCATTATGGCAAAAAACCGCAATTACTTTTGCACCAACCAAATATAGATTATTTCACTGTATGAATGTACAGGATTATCTTTAAAACATGCACACAGAACAACATCCAGGAAATTTTAATATTTTGCTTAGATGTAAACAGTGGAATATTGGCTTAATCTAAGCTTATTTTTCCAAGTGTGAAAGGATGAACTTTTTTTACCTCGTCACATGCTGAGCACCGTGGTTTGAGCAGTTCTGCGTGGTGCCTGCCACAGTGAATTTTTCCATCCTGATAAAAATAGATGAGGTCGACCAGCAGCTCATTGCACGTGAAGCAGACAAAGCAGGATGGGTGCCAGCACACGCCAGGGCCCGCGCGGGAGGCGAACACTGCAACTTCACCTCCATTTATCTTCAACCCACACTACAAACAAATGTAAATGTAAAAGGATCATTTTTTAAAGACGGGATTCTCAGGCTTTCCTACTTTAGGACAAATCTCGAATTTGTCAGGAATGTGTTTATTTTTGCCACCTGTTAGTGATTAAGTAGCTCTTTAATTAAGCTGGATTACTGGTGATTCTCCACTGTAAGGCACGTATCTCAGACATACAACTATTTCTAAGGACGGTATAATCTGATTCACACAAATAGTGGTTTTCCTGTGCCAGCCTCCTGCTGGATACATTTCCTACTCTGAGAACTGCCAGCAAAGATCTGAATGTCTTCATTACATTTCTGCATCTTTTGAATACAAGATGTATCCTAGCACCTACCTCCATGCCAGGATCCTACCAAAGGCAGGATTTCACCCAGCATTTGCATAAGGGTGATTGACTCCTGCTGTCATACACAGCAGTGTAGCTAGTTACAAATATGAAACATGAATTGCTATTTAATAAAAAGCTAGGCTGTCTTTCTCTCATTTTCTGGAGGCTTTCAGGACCCACACCTCTGCTAGTCCAGTCACCTACCCCCAGCTGTCCACCCCGTCCACGTCACTGCCACAAGCTACGCATCAGAGAAGGGGCTGCCCACCTGCTCACACGCAGCATGCATGACTGCTCTGGACAGAAGCTTAATTGTTCCTCTTCCCAGTGCTTCTTTCTTCCGCTGAGCACTGAACACCTGCAATTCTTTTTTCTCCTCTTCACTCAAAGACTGGCAATACCGCACCTTCACAGAAAGCAAAACAGAAACACCACACTGAGTGCAGTCTTTCTCACCAGTTCTCTACTTCCAGAGTTAGGGTTTCAGGAAATAAAACAGTAAGTTTAGCTCGCCTGTGTCACACCCCCACGATTTTAAAATGATACCATATCTGAATTTTACAGCCTCTCTAGAAAAAGGGAAATGCAACGTGAAGGAATAGTCTTTTTTTAAATAAGAAATGTTTAATGGAAAACCCTTATCAACAGACATTAAAAAAAATATATAGGACATTAACCTTTCCACAAAAGGTTTAAACTTGTTAACTGTCACTTTTACTCTCCCTTCTACGTGCACTCAACTCAACTGCAGGCCTGAATGACCATAAAGCATTCACTCTGGATGCAGGGGCAGGGAAATCTCAGGAATTTGTAGGTTCCTGACCATTGGTGGGTGGCTGCAAACACTATAAAAACCAACTTGTGTTAAGTTTATTACACTGATACTCTTTTCTCTCTTTCTCTCAAAGAATGGAAAGCTGTATTCTCTGGCCAAATTTTAACTAAAGAAAGGCAAAAGGGAGCCCTCGCCAGTGAGGAGTTGGGGTTTATGAGCAGCATCTCAGTGCTTCTCACACATTTTTTCTTATTTTTTCTAATTAGCCTTCTTCCTGCTATTTTACCTCATTATCATGTGGTGGTAACTGGTACAAAAGCTGTTTAATCCGATGCTTCTCTCCGGGGCTGTTAACGTAAGGAACCTTTTCCTCTGGTAAGCAAGCAAAATAGAGCTGGATCTGCAAAAGAGACAGAATGGCATCAACATACAGAACTGAGCATCTCAGCTCACTTAATCTTTAAAAGTTACCTTTCCCTAGGTATGGGGTTTGGCCTCTTGTAGCTAATGAGAAGACCAGCTGAGCCAACTCAGCAGAACTGCAAACCTTCAGATAACTAGCACCCAGCTGCTAAATTGCTCTTCAGGAATGTAATTTGTAGTGACAATTAGGGACATCATAAATTATGCACCATAAAATATGCACATTTAAGACCACTCTTCCCAGTGGTGTGGCTCACGCCTGTAATCCCAGCACTCTGGGGGGCTGAGGCTGGTGGATCACCTGAGGTCAGGAGTTTGAGTCCAGCCTGACCAACATGGTGAAACCCTGTCTCTACTAGAACTACAAAAATTAGCTGGGCGTGGTGGTGCACGCCTATAATCCTAGCTACTCGGGAGGCTGAGGCAGGAGAATCGCTTGAACCTGGGAGGCAGAGGTTGTAGTCAGCCAAGATGGCGCCACTGCACTCCAGCCTGAGCGACAGAGCAAGACTCCGTCTCAAAAAAAAAAAAAAAAAAAAAAAAAAAAAAAAAAAAAAAAAGACTACTCTTCCTCAGCCAATCTTCCAAGGGGCAGACAAGAGATCAGCAAGAGAGAAAGTCCTGGGTGAATTCTGCATATTACTAAACAGACTGTGTGAAATGGTCCAAAATCCAGCCACTGCACAAACACATTTAATTTGCTCTCTGAATTTTACACATCACAAAGACAAAGGCTGTTTTGCTAAATGTTGTAAACTCTTCTTTATCAGGTTCTCTAAAACATCAGCTTTCTTTGCTTCCATGAGTGCTATTTTCTGAATACCTGAAGTCAGTCTCCCCAGGGAAATTGGAGAGACACCACATTGAGCTGTACTTTGCTCACTCTGAAAGGAAAACTTAATTTCTGCTTGTTTGTTTTTCTGATGTCTTTAAAGGAACATCCCTTAATGAGTACTGCAAAGGATACTGCAGAGCTGAGAAGGAATAAAAGAAAAAAAAGACAGGAGACAGGAATTTAGGGCCTGTCTACTTCAATACCTTAGTACCACACAAAACCTACCCACTCTAAGATGTAAGAAGGGATTCTCTCTAAGTAATTTGTCAAAATATTGCTTTTCTAACTGCTTCGCCAGCACTCCACCCTCTCCCCATTCTGTCAGCTCTAGAAGCTTTTTACAGTTATAAACACTTACTGATATCAGCTACATGCATGCCAGGTACTGTGCTATGCCATGGATAAATAATACCCTATTCTCATAAAACGTCCCACCCTACAGGAAACAGAACCCTAACTCAGAAGCAAAGCAACCACATACCCCACTGTCAACTTTATTTTCAAATGATGCCTCTGCTCTTTTAATAATATCACCAGTGATTTTCAACAAGTTAATCATTGTAAAGATATTGGGAAAATTAAATAGGCATATGGAATGTCCTCATCTTCCCTAAAATAACAATACAAACAAGGCATAAAATTAACTCTTTAATTTTTTTTCCAATCCCTGTGGTGTAAGTGACAGGCTCTTTTATATGCAAAGTTATCAAAGGTCAAACGTCTAAGCAGTAACACTTCAGAGGGTTTCTGATAGCTCACTATCTCGCTTCCAAAGCAAAAGCATTGCTGAGAACTGGCATGGAAACTTTTCTCTTTTCTTTTATTGCCTTTTTGTTGTCACAGAAGTTTTTTAAAAGGTAAATTCCTCTCACTCTCAAGAGGGATTCATCCGAAATACACATAACCAATGCATATGTAGTACTCTGGATTTCATTCATTAGAGCAAAAATGGGATCCTTATGAGGCTTCTGGAACCATGGGTACGACGAGATTGGAAACTTCCATTGAGAAACTAAATATGACCTTCAAAAGTAAAACTTCAAAGCCATACAAAGAAGAATAAGGACTGAGGAGGGTGGTATTCCAGCATCTCAGTGATGTTCTATCCATTTACAAAATAATGTTCTGAAGTCTGAACTCACACTGAAAAACAAAGAGTAAATATAGGATGATGAAATTCCTACCTGCTCTGGTCTCAGGCCCGGGGGGACCCAGGCGTACTCCTCCAATGCACAACCAGAGTCATCATCTGATGTGGAACTTCTCTGACAGCCAAAGGCCAGTTTGCTCATCTTGGGCTCCATCTCCAAAGGCATAAAGTTTAAAGCCTGGTTTCTCAGTCACAGGACATCAAACAGTGGCTGCTGTGGACAATATAAGAAAAAACAAAGACATCTAAAACCTGAATGCATTTCTCTTACCCCCGACCCAGAGCTTTTATTGAATGCTGTTAACACACAGCTGGGCCCAGAGAAAGTAACCAAATTACTACTGCACCACCCCCCAGGCCCCCTGAAATTTAAAATTTAGAGCTATATAATTTGGTAGTAGTCCCTTTGCCAGCTCAGAATTTCAGAACATGCCACCAAAGCTAGTTCATTTCCAGGAGCCTCTAAAAGGTGCCTCTCTACAGTCGATTCCTTAGAAAAGTTCTCAAGGAAGTTGATGTGTTGACTTCCTAACTTGCCCACAAATCCCTGTGACATCCTATAAGTTGTAGAAAGAAGTGTCAGGGATCAGGCCACCTGCCTTGCCCACTACTATGCCCCATGAAAAATGGCTCAAGACCCCACTCGGCCCCCCGTATTTCCTAAGCAATTTTTCCAACTGAGGCAGTGCTGCCTCCTGAGAGTGGGTCCACTCAGCCAAACTGCTTAGGTTTCAGATTTCTAATTATGTTTTGTAAGACACTAAACTGAGTTTATACACAAAATAGAAATAGCACAATTAAATCCTTATGCTGCACATTAAATCCTCAAGCCTTTACTAAGGGCTAAAGTCAGCCAGACATTCATCAATGAGTTCCTTCAACAAACAGTTACTGAATACAGCACTATGTGAAAATAAAATCCAGCTTGGTGACTGTTAATGTTTAATTGCATCATAAGCAGGCATTCACTGAAAAGTTATGCAGTCAGTGCCTAGTATGTGTGAAATGTCATCAGCCTGCAATGGGCAGAGTAAGATGTAAATCCTCCTCTGAATAAAAAGCCTCCTTGGATGAAGGGCTATAAAAGTGTCAAGACAACATTCCCTGCCCTACAACCCAGGAACTTTGCTATCACCATTTATGTTCTTTGTATCTTCTGATGATTAAAAATCATCGTTCATCCCAGGGCACAAAGAAAAAAATAATAATTATCAGAACTTTCAGAACCAGATGGAGAGATGGAGCTTTTTTATACCTGGGCCTTTCACCCACAAAAAAATGACGTAAAGAAAGAAAATTATAGATAATTATCCCGACCCAATCATTTTAGATAAAACAAGGTTCAGGAAAGTCAAGAGACTTGTCCAAGGTCATATGGCTAAAAGCCAGAGTCTAGTCACACATACACACTGACATGTCAGACTTCCAAAAATTCTTCTGCCTTAATAAACGTTCTTCCATCTCAGGAAGGATGTCAAAAAAAAAAAAAAAAAAAAAAGTTCTCACTTGCTTAAACAAGTGGGAAAGGCAGTGAAAACCCATCCACTTTCAGCCTGAGACTAAGTCATTTTTCAGCGACTATCTCAATTCGACTGTAAATACTGAGTGTTGGAAAATACTACCTATTAAAACCTTTGATTACTGGCCGGGCGCGGTAGCTCACACCTGTAATCCCAGCACTTTGGGAGGCTGAGGCAGATGGATCACAAGGTCAGGAGTTTGAGCCCAGCCTGGCCAACATAGTGAAACCCTGTCTCTACTAAAAACACAAAAATTAGCCAGGCGTGGTGGTGGGTGCCTGTAATCCCAGCTACTTGGGAGGCTGAGGCAGGAGAATAGCTTCAAACTGGGAGGCAGAGGTTGCAGTGAGCTGAGATTGCAGCCCTGGACTCCAGCCTGGGCGACAGAGCAAGACTCCGTCTCGAAAAAAATAAAATAAAATAAAACCTGATTAAAATTTATGGTTTTTCTTTTATAAATGATAGGACATTGAGAAAATTAACACTGTAGCAGTTCACAAATGAAGGGCAAGCACCTCATAGCTACAATCTTTATTAGCAGTAGGAGCGATGCCACACATATATTATTCTAACTAATAAATTTAACTTTCATTCACCCTGAACAAAAAGTGAAGATGACCTCATTTCCTACACTACCATTGGGAGGTTATGACCTTTTAAACAAGGCATCATTTCACACAGGTGCAACTCATTCATGTCTTGACTAAGGAAAGGCTTTCTAAACATAGGCATATTCCTCTGACTCCTCAATAAAAAAGGATGTGTTAATGAGTCAGAAAATGTCTTGGATATTTTGAAAAAACCACTCCCCCATGTCAAAGGAAGAGAACCAGAGGTTAAGAATTTAATTAGTAACTCTAAAACTCCTACCAGGAGAATGAGTGCCTTCAATGCAATTTAACCCAAATCATGAAATATGAACATCTGCCCCCTGCTAAATCAGGCTAAGCACGGAGACACTAAGGTATTTGCTCTGCAGACTTACAAAGAACATAAATATTAAATAGAACCTAAAAATTAAATGTCACTGGATTATAAAACAAGAGAAAACATCACAAATTAAGACAAGCCATGGATTTTCCAAGCTAGCACAAAGATACAGATGGCCGAAGATTTGAATTACTTTTACAGCTGTACTCCCTGATTAGCCTTTTTGTGAAAAATGTGCAGTAAATTACTATCCTAATCAAGGTAAATCAACGTTAGCACTACATGCCACCATCCCACCATCCCCTCCTTCCAATCACCTGGAAGTTCTGGCCACATCTCAAACTTACAATTCCCACAACTTCATTCCAGCCTTTCAACAAATTACATTGAGGATTGACTGTCATTCATGCACAAAGTAAAGAGTCCAACTAAAGGAACATGAGTGACAATACCCTTTTCATTATAGGCATGGCTTTCTGTTTCATTTTTTAGCAGACGGCTAACTTACTTCTCCATGCCTGGCTGGTACCATTAGTGTTACGGCATTTAATCACTGTATCAAGCAACCCACGGTAAATGGTGTCTCATTTAACAGATGGGGAATCTGGGCCTCAGAGCAATGTGCCTCAGGGTCAATTGCCCAAGGTCAGTAAGTGGTCTTAGGAGCGGTCTTGGCTGTGATCCTAAACCCCTGCAACCCCACACTGCCTCCAGGGGGAGTGCTGATGAAGCCAATTCCTTTTTCTTTGGTGAATCAGCCAAGCTACTTGCGCTGCAGACACACAAAATGACACAACTAGAGGGTAGTCCAGTTTACCTACGGAAGGCATTTTAAGGATACACGGTCAAAAAGGATTGTAAAAATTCAATGGCCTCATGAGCACTTGGTTCAGAGTTTATTCACTGAGGAAAGCTTTTCTTTTTCCTGTATATCAGAGAATACTTAAAATGACAAAACATTACATTCACTGGCAAGTTCTCAGAGCTCATCAAAACACAAACATTAAAAAAATGTTGGCTGGGCGCAGTGGCTCACACCTGTAATCCCACCATTTGGGAGGCTGAGGCAGGCAGACCACCTGAAGTCAGGAGTTCAAGACCAGCATGTCCAACCTAGTGAAACCCCGAATCTACTAAAAATATAAAAATCAGCTGGGCGTGGTGGTATGTGCCTGTAATATCAGCTACTCAGGAGGCTGAGGTGGGAGAATTGCTTGAACCGGAAGTTGCAGTGAGCCAAGATTGCACCACTGCACTCCAGCCTGGGTGACAAGAGCAAAACTCCGTCTCGGAAAAAAAAAAAAAAAAAAGTTATATGGCATGGCCTCCAATGGGACCATGCTGTGCTAACAGTTGCTACATCATCACTAGCAACTTTTTTTTTTTTTTTTTTGAGTTTTGCTCTTGTTACCCAGGCTGGAGTGCAATGGCGCACCACAACCTCCGCCTCCCAGGTTCAAGCAATTCTCCTGCCTCAGCCTCCCGAGTAGCTGGGATTACAGGCATGCGCCACCACACCCAGCTAATTTCATATTTTTAGTAGAGACGGGGTTTCTCCATGTTGGTCAGGCTGGTCTTGAACTCCTGACCTCAGGTGATCTGCCCACTTCGGCCTCTCAAAGTGCTGGGATTACAGGCGTGAGCCACTGTGCCTGGCTAATTTTGTATTTTTAGTAGAGATGGGGTTTCTCCATGTTGGTCAGACTGGTCTCAAACTCCTGACCTCAGGTGATCTGCCCGCTTTGGCCTCCCAAAGTGCTGGGATTACAGGCGTGAGCCACGGCACCCGGCTTCTAGCAACTTATTTACCTGATAACACAAAAACTTCAATTTAGATTTGTCTTTTTCCTATTTATCTGTCACCCAGGCTGGAGTGCAGTGGCACAATCATGGCTCATTGCAGCCTGTCTACCTCCCAGGTCCAAACAATCCTCCTACCTCAGCCTCTCAAGTAGCTGGGACCACGGGCATGTGCCACCACACTGAAGTTTTTTGTGTTTTCGTTTTTTGTAGAGATGGGGTCTCCCTATGTTGCCCAGGCTGGTCTCAAACTCCTGGACTTAAAATATCCTCCTGCCTCGGCCTCCCAAAGTGCTGGGATTACAGGCGGGAGCCACGGCACCTGACTTCTTTTTTATTTTTAAAGGTTGCTTGTACTTGCCAAGAGATCCTGAGAGTCTGTTCTTAAGTATATCAGTCGGGTAAAGCAGTGGGAGCTAAACACAGTTCTTATGTTTGTAAAAAGTTACACTAAAAATTATAAAAATGTGGCCAGGAGCGGTAGCTCACGCATGTAATCCCAGCACTTTGGGAGGCCGAGGTGGGTGGATCACCTGAGGTTGGAGTTTGAGACTAGCCTGACCAACATGGAGAAACCCCATCTCTACTAAAAATACAAAATTATCCAGGCGTGGTGGTGCACACCTGTAATCCCAGCTACTCGAGAGGCTGAGGCAGGAGAATCGCTTGAGGCCAGGAGGTGGAGGTTGCGGTGAGCCGAGATCACGCCATTGCACTCTAGCCTGGGCAACAAGAGCAAAACTCCGTCTCAAAACAAAATAAAACAATATATATATATTGCGTATATATATATATATATATACACACACACACACACACACGTATGTGTATATATGTATATACATACGTATATATGTATATATGTGTATATATATGCGTCTATATATATATACGTATATATATATATACGTATATATATACGTATATATATATATACGTATATATATATATACGTATATATATATATACATATATATATACGTATATATATATATATATACATGTATATATATATATATATACATGTATATATATATAGACGCATATATATACGTGTATATATATATATATATATATATATGTGACCTCACAAATACCCCTTCCTTAGGCATTTAAAACACTATATGGTATTTACTTTTGCAGAACAGAAGGAAGATGGGAGACTGGCCATTCCTTCTGCTCTGGGTCATGGCTGAGGGTCTTCCTGAGGATACCTCACCATGGCTGAATGTGGTCTGCCAAAACATCATGTTTTAAGCCAAGCATATGAGACCACAGGTAAATCAGACCTAACAGAAAAGTTCTAGTAACTTTATTTTCAGGTATTGTCTCTTAAGGTTGAAACATGAAACGGGCAGAATCAGGTTTAAAAGTAGGCTGCATTATAATGGAAATAGAACTATTCAAAGTTGGGGTTATGACAGAGTAAAACTTTTTTTTATGATGCGTTTTTCTTTTGTAGAACCATGCTTAGATGAACTAACAGTGGCCCTGCCCTATACTTTTTTTTTTTTTTTTGGTAAAATTTTATTTGGACATTAAACTTCCAAAAGGTTGCAATAGTAAAAGAACTCTGACACATCCCTTACCCAGACTCATCAGTGGTTTACATTTTGCTCCATTTGCTTTTGCATCACATCCTCCCTCCCTCTCCCTCTTTCTCTCTCTCATATGTATACACACTTCTGTGGGATCCATTTGACAGTGTATTTTTTTACATTCTTTTACCTAACCACAGCTCAAAACATCAGTATTCTTGACTATTCTAAGGCAGGTTTATTGTCTTGGTCTTAAAATGTTGTAGCAAACTTAATCATAAATGAATGTCAACTATGCATTAACCAATCCTGTGCTAAGTTTGGAAATAAATCAGTAGGCATCCTATTTCTCCAGTGTCTCTCTATAATTTTGAATGTAAATAAACCTCATAATGCAGGAGAAAAAAAAGCAAAACAGTTTTCAGAGATGGGTTTGTTCAGGTTCCAAATAGTCTGATCATTAAGGAGGTGTGTGGAGGGCACAAAACCTTTTAACAGCTACCACCACCATCAAAGATGGCATTGGGAGGGGGTGGTCAAGCACAAGGAACAGCCGTTAGAACTTAATTCTCTAGCAGGTTCATGAGTTCTTTGCAGACACTACTTTGAAAACGAAAAGCCTACTATCAGAGTCAAGTAGAGAAATAAATGTCAAACAGAAAAGAAGGGTATGGTCACAAGGGAGGTGAGAAAGAAGCCCAAGGTCACGTAGAGAGAGCTGGGATACTTTTTTTTTTTTTTTTTTTAGAAAGGCAAGGAATATCATGGGGCTATTCCATGCAATAGAAAATGGAACAGTTCCATTTCCCTCCTTTGTCCTTTCTCTCGCCTCTTCCTTCAAAATAGTTAAATAGCTATTTCTCACCATTAAAAACAAAGACAAGCAGCTAACAGATGTGTGACTTCTCAATCATCATTGTCAAGAGAACATCTGACCCAAAGGAGAAGGGCTATACTTAGGGAATGGAATCTGACGCTCTCAGCATTCAGTAAACTTGGTCCTGATGTCTTCAAACCTTTGACAAGTCAACAAACATCTTGAGACCTGATTTTTAAAAACAGCCACTATTTGCCTTCCAAAGATGGTCTAAGGATGTTTTAAAACGGAAAAGAATTTCATGACCATAAAGAATTAAAGGTCCTATTGCAACGTACCAATTGGCATTGCTGCTTCTACTGGGACTAAACAGACTTTCTCGAAGCTAACCAGTGACAAATGGAATTGAAACAACATGTTAATAACAAAACCTGAGTTTCATCTTCTTTTTGAGCTTGTGAGAGCTCTAGCCTTCTGAACGGCAGACAATTTTGCCAAGTTATTGGCCAACATTTCCAGCTGCTTTGGAAGCAGCTTATAACCAGTCCCCACATAAAGCCTCCAACACCATACACATAGTGTGTGTGCGTGCACACATTCGCACACAGAATGTGTAGTGGTCTGTGGAGCATGACAGTTTTTCTAGTTGCCTTAGGTAAAGCTTGTTCCCCAAATTCAAGTATGGCCTTATTCATATAACATAGTGATATAATGAGGGGTTCCTTTGTGAAATTTACTTTCTAGATTCATTCACTGCATTCATTCATTCATCCTTATATTTAAAGTTGTTACTGAACGGTTCTGGGGAATGTCAAAAGGAGCCAACTGACATTTACTCCATTAAAAGCCATAACTTAAAAAGAAATGTAGCCGCCGGGTGCAGTGGCTCACACCTGTAATCCCAGCACTATAGGAGGCCGAGGTGGGTGGATTACTTGAGGTCAGGAGTTCGAGACCAGCCTGATCAACATGGTGAAACCCCATCTCTACTAAAAATACAAAATTAGCCGGGCATGGTGGCGCATGTCTGTAATCCCAGGACTTGGGAGGCTGAGGCAGGATAACTGCTTGAACCCAGGAGGCAGAGGCTGCAGTGAACCAAGATCATGCCATTGCACTCCAGCCTGGGCAACAAGAGTGAAACTCCATCTTAAAAAAAAAAAATTCGATTATTCATCTCCTTGCTTTCTTTCATGGTGGCACATGTAAAAATTATATGTGATTTAGCCTTCGGCTGATCATTTGTTTTCATTTTGAGCACAGTAGGAAACACTGGCTTCGGGATTCAAGAAACAGAATGGCCCCTGACCCATACATTTATGATAACTAGCAAACTTTTTGTAGGTTTTTTTCTCCCTGCTCTCATAATGTTTTGATCCCTGCTACCTGTCTCTTTTTAAGGTGCCTGTCTCTTTTGCCCACAGCCAACAACCTCCAAACCTTTTAAAATTTGTTGCTTCCAGTATTGGGCAACTATTCTTTGAAAAAGTTTGTCTAAAAGTACATAGAAGCTGGGCATGTGACTATACTCTCAGCTACCTGGGGGCTGAAGTGGGAGGATTGCTTGAGCCCAGGAGTTTGAGACCAGCCTGGGCAATATAGCAAGACTGTCTCAAAAAAAAGTATATGTAGTAATTATGGCATGGACAAGGGCTTAAGCACTTCTCCTATAAGCACAGTAACCACTGGTGAAATAAGATAGCATACAGTGTGAGAAGGTGTTATTCAAACTAAAGAGAAGGTTTATTATTTTGTTATGCTATTTTGGCCACTTGGGGATCATTTCATTTTCTACTGGTCTGTATGCTGCTTCCAGGATAGCTAAGGATTATCTTGATTGACCTTGACATATACATAAATGAGCCATGACTATGTTTCTGTAAAGAGCTTAATAAGTCAGCACAGTATATGAAGGTACAGAGGCAGTGAAGAGTGGACAGTTTTGCTAGAAGACAGATTCTTCCAAAGAAGCAACAACAGATGGCAATGGTGTCTGAAACCTATTTTCAAGAATTACACATTTCAGGCAGAAAACTGTGGGCTTATCACTAAAGGCAATGGGAAGCTGCAAAAGACATGAATGTAGACTGCCACAAGATACTTCTGGGTCTTAAAGAAGATTAATATGGTAGTGATGGTCAGGAAAAAGATAAAGAACCTGAGAGGGGCCAATTAGTACACTGTCCCTAAGAAAGCCTACACATGGTGACTTGGGGAGGGAAAGTAAAAGGAACTAATAGGAAAGGAAGAAATTGGGCCAAAGACAGTTTTGAGTATTAGATGATTGACATACCAATACATAAGTACCTTAGGGCAACTCAGAAGGGGAGTGAGGATTTGAGGGATTTCAGGAGAATGAGTTTAATCAGATACATATTGAGGTTGTAACTGTATATCAGGTCTGGTATGATTCCTATTATTCATAATTTTCTTGAGCCAAGTCACCAAATCAAAATCATGCAAATAGAAAACAGTAATTGTCAGGGCCTGCCATTGAAAATGAAGTATAAGGTCATATCCCTAATTACATTTTTTTCTCCAATGCAATCCCACTCTAGTTCCTATATAAAGACTACCATGGCATTGTAAGATCCCTATGAAAAAGTATTTCTTGTGTGAACATGCCCAGGGAAGTTGGAAATCCTTTGATCACCAAAAGCCAGAACAGATACTGGTTTGTGAAGTCAGTTAGGCCAACATTCCCTAGGTGTCCCCCGCTGCTAAGTGCCATCCGTGAGCTACAAACTGTTTAACAGCTTCTTTGTTAAACTGCTTGTTAACAAGATCTTAGTGCATGGAAGATGCAGATCACAGGTTCTCCATTCAAAAGCTACTCCAATTCTCCCAGGCTACATATGCAGGTGAATTAAATTTAACTACAGACTAATTTAGCAGTACAGAAACATGTCACACATCCATTCTTTTCACAATACAAAATATACCACCCTTATGGATATACACATTTCCTTGTTTAGGATGTCCTTAACTTCAATCGAGATGTGAAATTTATAGTAAAAGAGACACTAAACTGTCATTTCTTTAAAGGTTTCACACGCTCAAAGAGCATTCAGCGCTTACTGCCTACCAAAGACAAAGTCACTGCCAACAAAGCCCAATTCAATTTCACTTATTTGAAAAATAAAAACATAATGAAGTTATCGGGAGATATTGTTTATGAAACATTCCTTTACTAAAAGTTCTCCATACGAGCAATTAGTGGCATTAGGCCATACGCCCTTTGGTATTTTCTGTATTTTCCAGGTAAACCTCCGTCTAGCATTTTCGAGGTAAACCTTCATCTAGCTTGCACATTTCCCAACAGGAGAGTGGGCTGTCACACATCACCCAATGGTCAAGAAACTATCCATTTTTCCAAGAGGAAATGTGGAACTCTTTCAAAGTATTCTAATTTCATGCACAAGTACATTCCATGACAGTAAGAAACAAAAGGAGGAAACATGACGACAAAGCCTGGTCCTCCGCCAGGGCGGCGCTTCTAGGGTCAGATTATCCGCACACGAGTATGTAAAGACAAAACCCAAAATGCATGCCGTGGAATGAGGGGCACCACACAAGGCGGTGCTCTAATGAGCCCATTATTTTCCCTAATGGGGGATGCAAATATTTTCTCAAAATCGTGTACCCTCAGTCTTCTATTGATTTTTTGGATTTCTATTTTCAACAGTGGCCCGAGGAAACGGCAGCTAGACTTGACTCCAATGTACACACAGACTCAGGTTTCGCCCCGTCACCTGTTGGCTCCTGAACAACACTCCTCTTTGTGAAACTTACAGCACTCATTTGAAACAAGTTTCCAGAGAAAACACTTCAAGAAAGTGTTTGAGAAGTCACAAGACTCGAGTTGTAAAAACAAATTCCACACACAGCCTGGCTTATAAAGACACAGACTAACGGGAAAGGCCGAGCTTTTAAAAATGGGGCTGGAGGAAGCGGGATGGAAAGGATGTCACCGTACTTCGGGAAAACTCAGCCGGCCAATTCTTGATGGGGCTGCCAGTGATGGTTGCAGGGGGTCCCCTGGGTCGTCCCCATCCCCGCCGCCGCAGCAGCAGAGACGCCTCAGAGCACGCGTCGGCGCCCCCTGAGCCCCGCAAACCCTTCGCTCCGCGCGGCGGCAGCTGCTTAGGCCGCGAGGGGGCGCCCTAGGCCGTGGGTCGACGGGCTCCGGCCCCTACCTGCGTCCCCGGCCCCAGGAGCCAGAGGCCGAGCTCAAGACGCAGAGGCAGCGAGCGAACCCCTCCTCGGCGCCGACGCGAAGCCCCGAGAGAACAGTGCCCCTTGTCCCCCAGCACAGAACAGTCGCCTTCGAACTCCCCGTTACCCTCCTCCAGCAGAAAGCCTCGCGCCGCTCCTGGCGCCGTGTCACCTCCACGGAGCAGCACTCGCCCTGCGGCTGGACGGTGGGGCCGAGCAGCCACGGGTCCCCACGTCTGTCCCTCAGCTTCCGACGAAAAGCCCCTCGCCGGCACGCACCCTGCAGCCCTCCCGCGTTCAGCCCCCGCCGCAGGCTGCCATCCAGCCCTGGGACCCAGACAGCGGCTCCCACCTGCGGCCCGGACAGCGGCCGAGCGCGGCCTGCAGCCCCTCGCGGCACCGGCCCCGGAGCCCTCGGCGCGCATTAGCCGCCTGCCTGCTCTGCGTCTGAAGGAGGCTGGCGGCCGGGAGCGGGCGCGGAGGGCTCCCGAAGGAAAAGAGGGCTGGGTGCCCTACGGGTCACCCGCGCCCACCCATTTCCGGAGGAGACCCCAGCAGGGTGTGGTAGCGAGCACTGGGCCCCCACTACATGGCAGCGGACCGCGCCCCCGGGTCGCGTCCCGGCGCTGGCCCTGCCTGGCGGGCGAGGGGTCGCCCCCGCCCCGCCGTGACGCACTTTCCCCCCAGCCGGTCCCCGCCGAGCTCCCTGGCGGCGCAGCGCGGCGAGCCTCACCCGCGGCAGCCCCTCAGCAGCCCTGAGGGATCCCACAAAAGGTCCTCCAGCTCCGCAGAGACCCTCAGTCCCTGCCGGCGTGACGGACTCTGCTCCCCCGGGTTGGAGTCGCCTCGTCCAGGCCACTGCATCCCCTAAGCCCCAGCTCTGCGTCCTTCCAGGATCCTCCTCTGCGGGGAGAAAAACTCGTCTCCGCTCAGCGCCGGGAGCCCGCCTGGGGCCGGCGATCTTCAAAAGTAATCAGAGCCCGCAGTAAAAAAAAAAAAAAAAAAAAAAAAAAAAAAAAAGTAACCATTTCGTTTCCTGCCGATCCCGCCCTCCGCCCGCCGCCCGGCTCGCGATCCCAGCCCGGCCCCGCTCCCCGTTCCCGCCCGCCGGCGGCGCCTGCCCAGCCTGCTCCCGCCGCCGCCCGCTTTCCAGGAACTGTCACTGCTGACCGTGCCCCTGGCAGGTCTCCACGAGGTCCCGCGCGCACAATTCCTCGAAAAGTTACCCACCCCCTTGGCCAGCCTCGCGGCTCGAGCACCTACCGCCGCCCGCCCGCTCCATTCTCCGGAGCCCAGTGAGTGAAGCCGCTAAGATGCAAATACCCTGGGACGCTTATGTAAACTTCCCCCTCCCGCAGGTGCACGCGCGGGCCACGAAACGCTGGGAGAATATGAAAGGCCACCTCTTAAAGAAATCATCTCCACTCTGCCCATAACAATGATGTCAGCAAATGGCACATTTAAGCAAGTTCTCACTTGGAAGGGCTCATTAGCATATGAATTCTCTTAGGACTTTCCCTGCATTTCGGTTCCTACTGCTTAGCACAGGAGATTTATTTTTATCAGTAAATAACAGCAAAGAAAAGGAGCCAAGGTCACGCGATGTACTAACTCAAGTACACTACTGAGAGTTTTTACAAATAGGTTAAGTGAATATCATTATTCAAACACAAAGAAGTGTCCCACACTGAAGCTAATCTTGTTTCTGAGCTATTTGTAGGTACACTGAGAGAAAGTGGATCTTGGCTTCAGTTGTCTACAGAAAGGATCAAGAGAAGCAAAACATACCCTCAAAGCAAGCCCAGAAAAAAAAGATAGATTAGTAATCATCAGTAGAGGTCTAATCTCTTCTGAACTACAACTTTTAGTTTCTACCATAGCCTCCTTATCACAAGGTGATAGAAATACCAAGAGAATGAAGGGGGAAATGCAATATTTAAGAGCTTCATCAATTTGTAAAATGTCAGTAAATAAAAGCAATTTAAAGTGGTCACCAGTTCCTTTGGTATCTTTTTTTTTTTTAAGCTAAAAAATAATCCTGTACCATCAGGAATCCTTGGGAGTGATTTGTTACCTATATGGTTCTACAGTTTACACGTGAACAATAGCTCACTGTAACTGTGATTTAAAAATACATAAACAAGTTGCCATAAATAGATCAGTCAAGTAAATCACTCTGTGGCCAAATTCTGTTATCTTAGCTACAAAGTAAGGCAGCTGAGAAGTTTTTTTTTTTTTTTTTTGTTACTCTCTTAAAGTGGCAGAAACAGAAAAGTTGTGGCTCTGCTGGTAGACTAGTTTGGAAACACTGATTCAGACAACACGATTTGTAATTCAAATAGACTATTGGCCAAATGGATTCCGGTTTTGAAGACGATTCCCAAAACGTTCTGATATAGAACTCTTCTGGCCTTAGGCCTAGTTTAGGGATTTGTGGGAAGACTTCAAAGGTTACCATTTTCCTCTGTGGATCTGTAAAATTAACCATGAATACCTAGGTCAGATTTCCTTCTTCCTACTTCACTCTGTTTGGGCTTCCTCAGGGAAGATTTCAACTACCTACCTATAGGAGAAATGCGCAGTCAATTATTGATTTAAATCAAACTCTGAAATATCATATGATTATGATAAAGGGCGTATCAGCAGGTGAATACATTAAGCCAGGCAGACCCTTTTCGGAATAGCTTTTAAAGGATAGCTACACATTAGTCAGGCAACAAAATACTTCCAACTACAAACTATAGCAGCACTTATCACTATTAAATGTCAGCCATTGTAAATGTGCTTCCTCTAACGCAGTTACTTGTAAATACGTTTTGTTATATTTTCAACAGGTACTGTCACGGTTTATTACCCATTGTAAGCGTTTTTAGTGATGAAGCAGTGTGGAGACAGTTGCAAGCTTCCTACAAGGGTTCAATCTCAATGAAACAGACTTTAGTCTGGTCTGAAAGGGGCTGTTATTGTCAAGGGTGAACTTTATGCAGAATGGAGAGCAAGGCCCCCAACCAGCATCCTTTTGTTTCAGCCAAGTGGAATATTCATGCTTGCAGATCACACTTTAGGGGCCAGTTGAGAAAGGAAGCCCAAAAATTCACAGGGCTTGGTTCCCTCGCTCCATCCTGGTCTTTGCTCTAAGGTCATCTCTACAGAGAAGGCTTCAACTCCCTAACTAAAATATCACCCTCCCTCCATTTGCAATATTTGTCTGCAAAGCACTTAGCATTGCCAGGTATTTACATGTCTATTTGTTTATCGTTCGTTGTCTTTCTCCTTTCCTAGAAGCTGGGGACTTTGGGGACTCACTACTGTATTCTCAGCACCTAGAATGATGCCTGGCACATGGCAGACAAATTTAATAAACATGAGTTAAGTGAATGAATGATTCTCAGACATTATTCTCCTCAGGCCCTCAGAAGTATACTATACCTGTACAAGTCTGTTTCTAATCTAAAGTCAAGCTGAACTACAATGTCCTAATGGAGGAGAGGATAATAGAAAATCAGAAATATGCCAAGGGCAGAGAAATAAAGAGACAGCATTTTGTTTGTCAAATGTCAGCCAGCTACGTTGGGACTGGTAGAAAGAGATAAAGGACACAGTACAAAGCCAACTTTGGCGCTAATCCTTGGTTCTTCCATGTTGTGTATATAGTGACCTTGAGGTCTTTTCTGCTCCTCGCCTTCATTTTTTCCCTTGTAAACAGATCTCCTTTTTAGTTTTAAGGGTAAGAGTTAGTTGCTCTTGGTCTCAGACATTTGAAAGGATTTATAACTACTGGAAGTGCCAGGAATCTAGGAAGAATGTATTTAAACGATTAGATGTCTTTCAGGTTTCTTAATAGAAATGAGAGATCAAAGGCTCTGATAATCACAAATGACATCTAACCTAAATTTGAGGGGCAGTTGGCAGATGTAGTGTTAAATAGGGTGACAGTTCTAGTTATCAATGCAAGCATATTCCAGAACAGCTGTTTGGTTGTTCTGACTATGTAGATAGGTACCTAAAAGAATCACAAAATCAGTCATACAAATGTAGAGTTCACAAAACCCTTGGGATCCTACAGCTTACCCAGATGAAGAAACTAATATCCAAAGGAATCACTGTAATGATATTTTGTTTCTTTCCAAATTTGTTACCACTGAAAGTTTATGCCAAATGTGTTACTTTCTTGTCAATTTTAAACATTTCTGTTGTATCGGCGATTGGTCATTATACCCTGGTGGGTCATTGAACATTTGCAAATTCTAGTTACCATTACCTGGGTCTGTGGCATCCCCACGGAAGGGCCCCAAGGCAGATACCAAGCTCCTCTTAGGGCTAACAGGCATTATAAAGTTTTATAATAGGTTGCAGTTTCCCAGGGTCTCCAATTACTCTTTCCCCTTTGATTATATTTAAAGCAATGTGATTAGAGAGCACTGGTTCTTTAACGTTTTCTACACTCAATCCCTCTTTAGATTTACTACTCCAATAATCCTAGGTACCCATCCCCTCCCTGACCCTCCTTCCTTTGTGAGGGAGGTAAACTCTCCCTTCACAGTACACTGATGCACTGGGTTTGAAGTTAGGAGACTTAAATGTCTATTATCTGTCAATTACTAGCTCTGTGACAATGGGAGGAATCTCTTCTCTAAGGTGTTGTGTTTTTCATCTCTAAAAATGCTGGAGTTTGGATTAGGTCAATGTTTAGAACTTTCGAGGAGAGAACACAATCCACTTTCCAACTAAAATAAAAAATCTCGGCCAAGCGTAGTGGCCCACACCTATAATCCTGGCACTTTGGGAGGCCAAGGCGGGTGGATCACATGAGGTCAGGAGTTCAAGACCAGCCTGGCCAGCATGATGAAACCCCATCTCTACTAAAAATACAAAAATTAGCTGGGCATGGTGGCGGGCGCCTGTAGTCCCGGCTACTTGGGAGGCTGAGGCAAGAGAATTACTTGAACCCAGGAGGCAGATGTTGTAGTGAGATCATGCCACTGCACTCCAGCCTAGGTGACAGAGTGATACCCTGTCTCCAAAAAATAAATAAATAAAATGAAATAAACATCTCGATATAGAAACAGACAGAAGTGTCACTGCTTTGTTGAAGTTCTGGACTGGCTTCCTCCTGATACTCTCCCACAACTCTCCTCACCCTTGTTCTTCCAAGGCAGCCCCCAGGCACCTCCCTCTCTAACTAGATGCTCCCAGAAGCTCCACCAGTTCTAGTATTTTCTGGGTCTCTAAAGACTCAATAGCTGATTGTGACACTAATACCAGACAGGTGTTTACAGCTGTGCTGTCTGGCGTCCACAGCCCAAGTTGTGTGGGAGAATATAGGACCAGATCCATTCATTGACCTTGTTCAGGGTTGTTATCTGCTACTGAAGACACACTGCCATCTTTGCCTACCCTACCCCTTACTCCCAACTATTCTGAAATACTCCTTCCCCCAACCCAGGAAAGTTTGTTACTTTTCATGAACAGATAATTAAACTAGCGTTCAGTTTAATTGAATAAATAACTTTAGGTTCTGACCTTAGGCTCTGCAACCCTCTCAACACCTGTCTGTCTGTGGTTTGATACACTCTTAAATTTCACTACTGAAAAACTACCAAAATGTTAAGAAACTAAGAAAAAATATTCCAATAAATATTGAGAGAGCTGTACTATGGCAACATATCCAACATTTATTAAATTGCAAACCCCAGTATATAGTATGATCATATTGTTATAAGTAATATTTGGTAAGCTGACATATACATTGCAAAATTATTTAGATACTATAAATACCAAACCAGTAGTATGGTTTCCAGGGGAGGGCAGATTGTAGGAAATTATCATTTAAAAATTATATTGATAAAATAAATGAATTTTTATATTTTCACATTATATGTAAACCTTTTCTCTATCAATCTATCTTTTTTTTCTTTTTTTTTTTTAAGACAGAGTTTCACTTTTGTTGCCCAGGCTGGAGTGCAATGGCACAATCTCGGCACACCACAACCTCCGCCTCCCAGGTTCAGCCCCCTGAGTAGCTGGGATTACAGGCATGTGCAACCACGCCCGGCTAATTTTGTATTTTTAGTAGAGATGGGGTTTCTCCATGTTGTTCAGACTGGTCTCGAACTCCTGACCTCAGGTGATTTGCCCACCTTGGCCTCCCAAAGTGTTGAGATTGAGCCATTGCACTCAAACCTGGGGGATAAGAGCAAGACTTCTCCAAAAAAAAAAAAAAAAAAAAAAAAAAAAAAAAAAAAAAAAAAAAAAAAAAAAAAAAATTCCAAATTAGTTGGTATGAGAAGACACATGAATGCATACTTCCTCTCCAAAAAAAAAAAAAAAATTCCAAATTTAAGTATTAGTTGGTATGAGAAGATACCTGAATGCATACTTTCTCTCCAAAAAAAAAAAATTCCAAATTTAAGTATTAGTTGGTATGAGAAGATACCTGAATGCATACTTTCTCTCCAAAAAAAAAAAATTCCAAATTTAAATATTAGTTGGTATGAGAAGATACATGAATGCGTACTTTCTCTCAAAAAAAAAAATTCCAAATTTAAGTATTAGTTGGTATGAGAAGACACCTGAATGCATACTTCCTCTCCATGCTTTCTTCCTCCCAGTCACAAGCTTCAAGAGTGGACTCTCTGCTGCATTTACTTATAATACTGTGAGAAGGAGGGTGTCACCAGTCCCACATTTCCATAGAGCCACACATAATGGGACAGGGGCTGTCTGATCCCTCATGCATCCATCCATGGATTCACTGATAGATTCTTTGGTTGAGATGCAGGGTATTACTTGTTGAAGGGCACCACTGTTCGACCTAGACCTTTCCCTTGGCTTAGAGACTTCGCATTCTAAATCCATATTCTGTATCTTGATTTATTCCAAAAAGAAGACAGAGAAAAATACACAAAAAAGTGAGGAAAATAAATGACTGGTCTAATTTTCAGAACTACAGAACAAACCATGATACATGGTGATTACAGGAATATTTGAGGTATGGTTAAATTTTAATATAGGAATAAAAGGAAATATTGATATGTCAATTCTGGTAAGAAGTGAAGATTCAGGAACCGTGAAGGTGGAGTGACATTTGACCTGCATTTTTAAGGACTAAAAGTACTTGATCAGAGTGATGAATGGAATGGGTTTGGGATAGGGAAGGGGGCCTAGTCCAGGCTGAGCCGGTCAAAGCTTGAGGGCCAAAAGAGCTGGAACACAGGAGGGAGAGGCTGGAGACTGCGCAAAGGCAGCCAGGCCCAGGCTGTGAATAGCTGCAAAAGCCATCAGAAAGATGCCAAGTTATTCTAGGAGTAGTGGGGAGCCACAGAAGCTTCAGCAGAGAAGAGTGACATGGTCGTATTTATGCCCTAATTAGAGGGAGAGTGGAGAAAACTCTGCAGAGAAACCAGATGGGAAGAGTCTCGAAGCTGCCACAGTAGTCAAGGGGAGAGAAGATAGTCGGTGTGTCTGAGGGCGTGATTTCTTAGGGTGGATAAACTGCATTTGTGGCTGCCTGGTGTGTACAGCCTGGGTAGGGGCAGTGGAAGGGGTGGCAGGAGGGACCCAGACATTCCTAAATGAGTCAGTATTTCCATGGTTTACTTGAAAGACAACCAACAGCTTAGCCCCGAGGTAAGCTCTCACTTGGAATTGCCATTTTTTTCACTGCCCATGGGAGACACAGTAATCTGAAGGACTTATATTTCTAAGCTCAAACTTATTTTTTTATTTTTATTTTTTTGAGACATAGTCTTAACTCTGTCACTCAGGCTGGAGTGCAATGGTGCGATCTTGGCTCACTACAACCTCCACCTCCGGGTTCAGGCAATTTTCTTGTCTCAGCCTCCTGAGTAGCTGGGATTACAGGTATGTACCATCATGCCTGGCTAATTTTTGTATCTTTAGGAAAGACAAGGTTTCGCCATGTTGGCCAGGCTGGTCTCGAACTCCTGACCTCAGGTGATCTGCCCGCCTCAGCCTCCCAAAGTGCTGGGATTATAGGCATGAGCCATTGCGCCAGGCTTCTAAGCTCAAACTTTATCTTCCTGTTGATATTCACCTTTAAAATAGAGTATTTAAAAATATTACACTATTTACATGTAATATTAAAAAGCTCAGTGGCCGGGCGCAGTAGCTCACGCCTGTAATTCTAGCACATTGGGAGGCCGAGGTGGGTGGATCACCTGAGGTCAGGAGTTCAAGACCAGGCTGGCCAACATGGTGAAACCCCATTTCTACTAAAAATACAAAAACTAGCCAGGCATGGTTGTGGGTGCCTGTAATCCCAGCTTCTTGGGAGGCTGAGCCAGGAGAATCGCTTGAACCTGGGAGGCGGAGGTTGCAGTGAGCCGAGATCACATCATTGCACTCTAGCCTGGGTGACCAGAGAGAAACTCTGTCTCAAAAAAATAAAAAATTAAAAATTTAAAAGAGCTCAGGGGCCTATCATTATAAAAAGAAGTAGGCACATGATTTTTAGGTTGGAATGTAATCCCAGTGGAAGAACTACCCAACTAACTCCTATTGCAGAGATCAAAAGTCATTGGAAAGCTAGTATGTTAAATGAGGGTGTGCAATCTAGTAGTTAGGGTTTTATACAAAACTTTGAAATAATAGATACTGCTCCATCTTTTTTTTTTTTTTTTTTTCGAGCCAGAGTTTCATTCTTATTACCCAGGCAGGAGTAAAATGGCATGATCTTGGCTGACTGCAACCTCCACTTCCTGGGTTCAAGTGATTCTCCTGCCTCAGCCCCTTGAGCAGCTGGGATTACATGTGCCCGCCACCACGCCCAGCTAATTTTTTGTATTTTTTAGTAGAGACAGGTTTTCACTATATTGGTCAGGCAGGTCTCAAACTCCTGACCTCATGATCTGCCTGCCTCAGCCTCCCAAAGTGCTGGGATTACAGGCGTGAGCCACCGTGCCCAGCCTGCTCCATCTTGAATTAAAAAAAAAAAAAATTTCTTTAGAGACAGGGTCTTGTGCTGTCACCTAGGCTGGAGTGCAGTGGTGCAATCATAGCTCACTGCAGCCTCTGCTGCCCAGGCTGAAGTGATCCTCCCATCTCAGCCTCTCAAGTAGCTGTGATTACAGGTGTGAGCCACTACACCCAGCTAAATTTTAAAATCATAGAATATTTGCTGCTTTGTTTCATGAACTATGTGCTCAAAACTATTTTGCTCACCAGGTATTTTCTTTTGATATTTAAACTCTCCACCAACTAGGATGGTTGGTTCTCCACAAGGGAAAATCTGGGCATGCCAGCTTTTAACACTGTTACCATGTGCTATAACTAACCAAGGTGTTCTTAGAGAGGTGTCAGTAAAGAATTATTTCGAGCAGCCAGAAGCCTCCTGGAAGAAGAAAACAGCCAGCAAAGCTTTCCATAACATTTCTTTATCTTATCTGAGATTCCAAGACCCTTTCTGCAACTGCAGGAATTTAAAGGAGGTGATTTTGTAGTGAAGACTGGTTTACAAGCTTTAATTAGACTGCACCAGGGCCAAGATTTGGAATTCTTATTGTTCTGCTGATCTTGAATCACACGCAGCTCTAGTAAGTGACTGTCTTTTGATCCTAGTTACTTTTAATATTTATTTTCTCCTTTATGTTTGGAGAGCTTTAATCTCTTGAACATTGAGTCTGCGCTGGATTATAGAGGGACTAGGGAAGGGATCTTGTCTGTTTTGTTTAATGATATATCCAAAGTGCTGAGATACTCTGGCCTGGTACATCAGATACAGCAGATACTTTGCCTGGCATCTAGGGGATTTTCAATAGATATTTATGGAGTGGTGAATGACTGTCTTGTTCATATTTTATCCTCCACAGAACCTGACTCAGAATCTTGCGCATACTAAGTCTTAATTATCAGTCCATTTATTCTGTTTTTTTTTTTTTAAATTTTTACTTGGATTTTTAAAAGTGAGTCAACTCATTAGAGTTGCAATGTTCCAATTCAAATATTTAAAGAAATCTCAATAGTTAGGAAGAATGAATGAGACCTATTATTTGATAGCACAACAGGGTAACTATAGTCAATAATAACTGTATGTTTAAAAATAACTAAAAGTATAACTGGATTGTAACACAAAGGATAAATGCTTGAGGTGATGGACACTCCATTCTCCATGATATGATTACTATGCATTGCAAACCTGTATCAAAATATCTCATGTACCCCATAAATATATACACCTTCTATGTATCCATAAAAATTAAAAATAAAAAAAATTTATTGTTTAGGTCATTTGTTCCTTTTGGCTTATAAGATCTGATATGGCAATGGTTAACCAGAAAAAAAAGATCTGACACAAATTCAAACTAATTGACTAACTTGAAATCTCTTTAGAAAGCCTGAATTTCTAAATCACATGATCCACCTACCTCCAAACAAATATCCTCCTTTCTCTTCTATTCCCAGTTTGTTTATGAGACCACTAATACTCGGAGTAAACTAGAAACCCAGTCATCACAGATGCCTCCTTTACTCAGGATACCCTCCTTCTTGCCTATCATCATTCAGTTATGTATTACATCTTTCTATCTTTTAAATTTTTCTCCACTAGGCACTGTGGCATGTACCTATAGTCCCAGCTACCCAGGAGGCTGAGGTGGGAGGATCGTCTAAGCTCAGGAGTTGGAGGCTGCTGTGAGCTCTGATTGCACCACTGTACCCCAGCCTGGGCAACAGAGCAAGACCGTGTCTAACAAAAAAAAAAAAAAAAAAAAAAAAAAAAAAAAAAAAAAAAAAAAAAAGAAAAAAAAAGAACGAAAGAAAGAAAAAAGAAAAATTATCTATTGACTCTGTACAGGCATACTTCAGAGATATTGTGAGTTCACTTCCAGGCCACTGCAATAAAGCAAATATTTTAATTTCCCAGTGCATATAAAAGTTATGTTTACACTACACTATCGTCTACTGAGTGTGCAATAGTACAATGTCTAAAAAACCAATGTACATACCTTAATTAAAAATACCTTATTGCTAAAAAATGCTAATAATTATCTGAGCCTTCAGTAAGCCATAATCTTTTTGCTGGTGGAGGGTCTTATCTCAATGTTGGTGGCTGTTGAGTGATCAGGATGGTAGTTGGTAAAGGTTGGGATGGTTGTGACAATTTCTTATAAGGAAACAATGAAGTTTGCTGCATCAATTGACTCTTCCTTTCACAAAAGATTTCTCTGTAGCATGTGATGCTGTTTGGTAGCATTTTACCCACAGCAGAATTTCTTTCAAAACTGGAGTCAATCCTCCCAAACTCTGTTGCTGCTTTATCAACTAACTATGTAATATTCTAAATCCTCTGTGGTGATTTCAACAATGTTCACAGCATCTTCACCACCATCAAGAAACCACCTTCTTTGCTCATTTCTAAGAAGCAATTCCTCAGGCCAGGTGTGGTGACTCATGCCTGTAATCTCAGCACTTTGGGAGGCTGAGACGGGTGGATCACTTGAAGTCAGGAGTTTGAGACTAGCCTGGCTAACACGGTGAAACCCCGTCTCTACTAAAAATACAAAAATTAGCCAGGCGTGGCGGCACCCACCTGTCATCCCAGCTACTCAGGAGGCTGGGGCAGGAGAATCTCTTGAACCTGGGAGGCATATGTTGCAGTGAGCCGAGATCATGCCACTGCACTCCAGCCTGGGTGACAGAGTGAGACTCTCTCTCTAAAAAAAAAAAAAGCAATTCCTCCTCTGATAAAATTCGATTATGAGATTGCAGCAATTCAGTCGCATCTTCAGGTTTACTTTTTTTTTTTTTTTAATTTTTAAGACAGGATTTTGCTCTCACCATGGCTAGAGTGAAGTAGCGCCACCATAACTCACGGCAACCTTGAACCCCTGGGCTCAAGCAATCCTCCTGCATCAGCCTCCCAAGTAGCTAGGACTATAGGCATGTGCTCCATGCCTGGCTAATTAAAAAAAATTTTTTAAGAGATGGGGCCTTGGTGTGGTCGCTCATGCCTATAATCCCAGCATTTTGGAAAGTTAGGGTGGGTGGATTACTTGAGTTCAAGAGTTCGAGACCAGCCTGGGCAACACAGTGAAATCCCATCTCTACAAAAACAAAACAAAACAAAACAAAATAAAATAAAAATTAGCCAGGAATGGTAGTGCGCACCTACAGTCCCAGCTACTCGGGAGGCTGAGGCAGGAGGATCACTTGAGCCTGGGAGACAGAGGTCACTGAGATTATGCCACCACATACTCTAGCCTGAGTGACAAAGCCAGACCTTGTCTCAAAAAAAAAAAAAAAAAAGAGAGAGAGAGAGAGAGAGAGACGTCGCCTCACTATGTTGCCACTGGTCTCAAACTCCTGGCCTGAGCCTCTCACCCCAGCCTCCCAAGTAGCTGAAATTACAGGTGTAAGCCACCTTACCTGGCTTCCACTTCTAATTCCAGTTCTCTTGATATTTCTGCAGTTACATCCTCCACTGAAGTTTCTTTTTTTTTTTTCTTTTTTAGATGGAGTCCGCTGTGTTGCCAGGCTGGGTGCAGTGGCGCAATCTCGGCTCACTGCAACCTCTGTCTCCTGGGTTCAAGCGATTATCCTGCCTCAGCCTCCTGAGTAGCTGGGACTACAGGCACGTGCCACCACGCCCTGCTAATTTTTTTTTTTGTATTTTAGTAGAGACGGAGTTTCACCGTGTTGCTCAGGCTGGTCGCGAACTCCTGAGCTCAGGCAATCTGCCCGCCTCGGCCTCCAAAAGTGCTGGAATTACCGGTGTGAGCCACCGTGCCCAGCCCCACTGAAGTCTTGAACTGCTCGAAGTCTTCCATGAGGGTTGAAATAAACTTCTTCAAAATGTTGATATTTTAACATCCTCCTGCGAATCATGAATGTTCTTAATGGCATCTGGAGTGGTAAATCCTTTTGCAGAAAGTTTTCAGTTTACTTTGCCCGGATCCACCAGAGGAATCATTATCTATGGCAGTTATAGCCTTAAGAAATGTATTTTTAAAGTAAGACTTGAAAGATGAAACCATCCATGATTCATGAGCTGCAAAATGGATGTTGTGTTTGCAAGCATGAAAGCAACATTAATCTTGTGCATCTCCATCAGAGCTCCTGGGTGACCAGGTGCCTTGTCAATGAGCAGTAATATTTTTAAAGAAATCTTTTTTTCTGAATAGTAGTTCTCAACATTCAGCTTAAAATAGTAAACCATGCTATAAACAGATATGCTGTCATCCAGAAGCCATATGGATGCTGTTCCATTTACAGAGCACAGACAGAAAAGATCTAGCATAATTCTTAAGGGCCCTAGAATTTTTTGAATGGTCAGTGAGCAATGGCTTTAACTTAAAGTCACCAGGTGCATCAGCTCCTAACTAGAGAGTCAGCCTGTCTTTCAAAGCTTGGAACTGAGGTATCGACTTCTCCTCTCAAGCTATGAAAATCCTAGACGGCATCGTCTTCCAATATAGGAACTCAACTGCATTGAAAATCTGTTGTTTAGTGTAGCCACCTTCATCAGTGATCTTAGCTGGATCTTCCAGATAACTTGCTGCAGCTTCTCCTTCAGCACTTGCTACTTCACCTTGCACTTTCATGTTAGAGAGATGGCTTCTTTCCTGAAACCTCATGAAGCAACCTCTGCTAGCTTCCAACTTTTCTTCTGTAGCTTCCTCACCTCTCTCAGCCTTCGTAGAATGGAAGAGAGTTAGGGCTTTGTTCTGGATTAGGCTTTGGCTTAGGGGAATGTTGTGGCTGGTTTGATCTTCTATTCAGACCATTAAAACCCTCTATCAGCAATAAGTCTGTTTCACTTTCTTATAATTCATGTTCACTGGATTAGCACTTTTAATTACCTTCAAAAACTATTCCTTTGCAGTCACAGCTTGGCTAGCTGGTTTGGCACAAGAAGACTAGCTTTTGGCCTCTCTCAGCTTTTAATATGCCTTACTCACTAAGCTTAATCATTTCTAGCTTTTGATTGAAAGTGAGAGATGTGTGCCTCTTCCTTTCACCTGAACACACAGGCCACTGTAGGAATATTAACTGGCCTAATTGCAATATTGCTATGTCTCAGAGGATAGGGAAAGCCAAGGAGGAGGAGAAAGATGAGGGAAAGGCCATCTGGGAGAGTAGTCAGAACACACAAAACATTTATTGATGGCCGGGCATGGTGGCTCACACCTGTAATCCCAGCACTTTGGGAGGCCAGGGCAGGCGCATCACGAGGTCAGGAGATCAAGATCATCTTGGCTAACATGGTGAAACCCTGTCTCTACTAAAAATACAAAAACAAAATTAGCTGGGCATGGTGGCGGGCGCCTGTAGTCCCAGCTACTCAGGAGGCTGAGGTGGGTGAATGGCGTGAACCCGGGAGGCAGAGCTTGCAGTGAGCCGAGATCGCGCCACTGCACTCCAGCCTGGGTGGCAGCGAGACTCCGTCTCAAAAAAAAAAATTTTTTTTCGATTAAATTTGCCATCTTATATGGGCACAGTTCATGGTACCTCAAAACAATTAAAATAGTAACATCAAAGATCACTGTTTACAGATCACTATCACGGATATAAAAATAACGAAGCAGCTTGAAATATTGCTAGAATTACCAAAATGTGACACAGAGACACGAAGTGAGCACATGGTGTCAGAATAAATGGTGCTGGTAGACTTGCTTGACACAGGATTGCCACAGCGCAGTATCCGTGAAGCATGATACAGCAGTGTGCAGTAAAACGAAGCATGCTGGTATCTTTCCTCCCTACTCCTACGGCTGCTGCCTGCCCATGTCCCCACCCCGGACACAACCGCAGCCTAACTCACTCCCTCAGGTCTGCCCATCCCTATGTTCGTTCTTCACTGGACACCACAAATCTAATGATGCCATTCTCTCTTAAAAAATTATTATTTATTTATTTCTAATAGAGATGGGTCTCACTATGTTGTTCAGGCTCATCTTGAACTCTTAACTATTAGCCTCAAGCGATCCTCTCGCATCAGCCTCCCAAAGTGTTGGGATTACAGGTGTGAGCCTCCATGCCTAGTCTCATTTTGTTTTTTTCTTTTCTCCCTCTTTTTTTTTTTTTTTTTGGAGACAGGGTCTTGCTCTGTCACCCAGGCTAGAATGTGGTAGTGCGATCACGGCTCACTGCAGCCTCCACCTCCTGAGCTCAAGTGAGCCTCCCACCCCAGCCCTGCTGAGTAGCTGGGACTATAGGTGTGTGTGACCACCCTGGTTAATATTTTGTATTTTTAGTGGAGATGGGGTTTTGCCATGTTGTCTAGCCCGGCATCGAACTCCTGGCCTCAACCATCCTCCCACCTTGGCCTCCCGAAGTGTTGTGATTACAGGCGTGAGCCACTGTGCTTGGTCTCATTTTCTTTTAAAACCTCTTCTGCGGGCCAGGCATGGTGGCTCACGCCTGTAATTCCAGCACTTTCGGAGGCTGAGGCAGGAGGATTGTTTGAGCCCAGGAGATTGAGACCAGCCTGGGCAATAGGATGAAAACTTGTCTCTATTTAAATTTAAAAAAAAAATTCCTTCTTCAGTTTTTCCAAAACCTTCATGAGATAAACTTAAGACTCTTTGCAAAGAAGCCCCTCCATTTCCAGTCCCTACTGATCCTCCAGCTCTGTCTCCATCATTGGTCATACCTCACTTTCGGGCTGTAGAACTGGTAGTTTCCAACTATATGTTTCATTCTGCTGTTTCTTCTACTTAGAGCCATCTAACCACTTGCTTTTGTTAACCTAACTCTTACTTCAAGACTTTGCTCAGGATGGATCCAGGAAATGTTCCCTGAAGCCCCATCAGACCAAGGGCTTCTACACGGAGCTCTCACTGCTCCAGAACTCTCCATCAGTCCCAAAACTAACAGCATGAGGACTCAAGTATGTATTAGAATTCTGAGTCATTTTTCACATACGGTGTGATGTCATTACTTCATCTTTGGTGATAGATCGAGTAAGAACACAATAGTGCCAAATGAACCTCTCTCATTATTGTACCAGCTATAACTTATGGAGTACTCGTATGCTAGACATTGTACTAAATCATGTACATTTAAAAAAAATCCTTATAACAACACAAGGTGGATCTTATTTTCGCATTTTACAAAGGAGAAAAGTAAGTAAGATAAATTGTATAAAGTTATCAGGTAATTTGGGGAGGAGCCTATATTCAAACCTTGGTCTGACACCAAAGCTGATGCTCTAGATGACTATTTGTCTTTAAAGTAGAGCTTCCTATAAATAGCAAAATAATATGCTTTGCTTTTCCTGGCTTTTCTCTTGGCAGCATCATCAGAATGTAAGTAGAATAAATCTAGAATTTTTTTTTTTTTTTTTTAGCATCTCGCCCTGTTGCCCAGGCCGGAGTGCAGTGGTGTGATCTCGGCTGACTGTAGCCTCCATCTCCCAGGTTTAAGCAATTCTCCTACCTCAGCCTCCCGAGTAGCTGGGACTATAAGCACACGCCACCACACCCGGCTCATTTTTGTATTTTTAGTAGAGACAAGGTTTCACCATGTTGGCCAGGCTAGTCTTGAACTCCTGGCCTCAGGTGATCCACCCACCACGGCCTCCCAAAGTGCTGGGATTACAGGTATGAGCCACCGTGCCTGGCCTAGAAATTTATTTATGTATTTATTTGAGAGAGAGTCTTGCTCTGTTGCCCTCGCTGGAGTGCAGTGGCCTGATCTTGGCTCACTGCAACCTCTGCCTCCCGGGCAGAGAATAAGCGATTCTCCTGCCTCAGTCTCCCAACTAGCTGGAATTACAAGTGCCCACCACCATGCCTGACTAATTTTTGTGGTTTTTTTTTTTTTTTTTTTTTTTTTAGTAAAGATGAGTTTTCACCATGTTGGCCAGGCTGGTCTCGGACTCCTGACCTCAAGTGATCCACCTGCCTTGGCCTCCCAAAGAGCTGGTATTACAGGCATGAGCCACTGTGCCCAGCCATGGCCTAGAAATTTTTAATACCATATTATTTCAGCCAGAAATTAAGCAATGATTGTCAGTCTCATTTAGGGGAGCTCAATGACAATATTTTGGCTTTGCTGGCCTTTAGGACCAAAGAGTTATATAGCACAAAGGCCAAAACATAGGGGACCCTCCAACACACACACCAACCCTGGAGATAATCAGACAAATGACACCCTGAGCTTTCTGAAGCAGTTCATTGTGCCATCTTAATTTCTATAGATACAAAATAATTTTATTGTCCAAATACAACAAAACTAGCCTGTATTTGAAGATCTTTATATAATAGTTGCTCTGTTGCGTATTAGGCATTACCAGTATCAGTACGTACTAAGCACTTAGTCAAAGACAGCACTCTTGGATGAGTTCAGCAACCCAACCATCACCTCTTCCACTTAAATGCAGATTATGCTGAACAAAAGAGAGACCATGAGCATGGTTCAGTTGTTAGTTTGTGTGTAATGCATTCTACTGAACGTATCTCACGTGATATCCTGAAGGCAATGAAGTAATGCAGCCATTAATAAACTTTTCAGACAAAATTGATTATAGCTCAACTCACAGCACTATAATACATTTTTCATGAATTTTCTCTCTCTTTTTTTTTTTTTTTTACTAAAATCTTTCAGTTTCAACAAACGAAAAAAAAAGCAATAGAATTAATATTCTTTCTAGCAGCATATCTGGGCAATCCTAACAATATGTCCCCAAACAAAAATTTATTGCAGATGAGCTCAAATAATAGGAGACTATTAGAACTCGTATCACATGGGCTTGTAAAGACAATCTACTTCCTGCTGAAGACCAAATATTTTTACTTAACACAAACTCTAGTTCCAATTAAAGAGCTGAGTACATTGTCACTTTTATAACAGACTAGATCACATTTCCATGGTCAACCATTTCTGAACTTATCAGCTTTTCTTTCAAGAAATTCTAACAAGATTCCAGTAATCTCTGAAATGCTTCTACTTACTGGAAAAGTGTGTTTGGTGGGAGCGATTTAATGAAGACTAAAAATATGATTTAGGAAGTCATCACATTTTTAGGATCTGAACAGTCTAAAGGTTTTTTGAAAGAATCCAATGATATGGCTAGACAGTCTCTGTAAATGGAGCCACCGCTCGAAACATAAAATAGGAGAGCAAGGCCGGGCGAGGTGGCTCATGCTTGTAGTCCCAGCACTTTGGGAATATGAGGCAGGCGGATCATGAGGTCAAGAGATTGAGACCATCCTGGCCAACATGGTGAAACCCCGTCTCTACTAAAAATACAAAAATTGGCTGGGCATGGAGGCGCGTGCCTGCAGTCCCAGCTACTCAGGCGACTGAGGTAGGAGAATCGCTTGAACCCGGGAAGGGGAGGTTGCAGTGAGCCGAGATCGTGCCACTGCACTCCAGCCTGGTAACAGAGTGAGACTCCGTCTCAAAAAAAAAAAAAAAAAAAAAAAAAAAGAGAGCAAATTCCTAAACAAGCAACATTTATGATCATCTTCTTACATTTCCAGTAACCTTTAAAATGACTTTCCCTAACATGCAACTGATTCCTATGAATATCTTTCATGAAGCGGCTTTTTTTTTCCCCCATACAGTCAGGCAAATTAAAATCTACTACAGAAAAATGCTTGTCATTCAGTTTCTCATGCCTAATTAAGAGATTTCTTAGGGAGAATAAATATGACGATCACACACATAAATATTTGGGATCCTTGAAAGCCTGTAACAGAAACATCCAGGCATTATGATGCTGATGCTATATAAATAACAAATTTAATTAATAGTGGAATTATAAGGGGAAAAATAATTCAAGACAACTGCTAGTGCATTATCTGTACTGCAAATTTTCTGTGCTTGTGAGGAAAACATTCACTGTTGCCATCAACATTGCTAGGAGCAATTCGAAGATGGGCTGGGACTTTTGCCATGCTACTCCTAGAAGCCTGCCAACAGGTGTGACAGTTAATTTACAGAATGGCCTGGAATGAATGGACATTTATAGTTTTCTCTTTGTGTTTTTTCTCAGAAGGGGAAATACAAGGCCTACTTAACCGGAGTACTTTATAGGTATATATATATATATATATACACACACCTATATATATATACACACACACACCTATATATATACACACACACACCCCTATATGTATACACACACCTATATATACCTATATATATACCCCATATATATACCTATATATATAGATACCCCCATACATATATACCTATATATAGATATATATACACCTATATAGAGATATATAGATACCTATATATAGATATATAGATACCTATATATATAGGTACCTATATATAGATATATAGATACCTATATATATAGATATATAGATACCTATATATATAGATATATAGATACCTAGATATATAGATACATATTTGTTTTTGTTTTTCTTTTTTTTTTTTTGAGACAGAGTCTCATTCTGTTGTCCAAGCTGGAGTGCAGTGGCACGATCAAAGCTCACTGCAGCCTCAAACTCCTGGGCTCAAGCAATCTTCCTGCCTCAGCCTCCCAAGTGGCTGGGACCACGAGCACACACCACCATGCCTGGCTAATTTTTGTATTTTTTTGTAGAGACAGGGGTCTCACTGTCTTGCCCAGGCTGATCTTGAACTTCTGGGTTCAAGCAATCTTCCTGCCTTGGCCTCTCAAAGTGTTGGGATTACAAGCATGAACCACCACGTTTGGCTTGTGTGATTTTTTAAAAAAAATATTTATTCTCTTCTCCTTTCTACTTTCAACTACCAAGGATGCACATTTTACACTGGAATGTATTTTCAGGGCAGATGCGGGAAAAGGGCTGAGTCTCAGATGTCTTTTTTTCTCTATTTCTTTCCTTCCCTATAAGGTTTTTCTTTATGGAGCTTTCAGTTTTAGGTTTCCATAACCTCCTAATGCAAAACAGCCTAAGAAGAGCAACAAATGTAACAAACCACATGTTGCTTTGCTTCTCTCTTTTTGAGGAGGAAAAATCCAGCTTACAAGAAGAGTATGCAAACTTAGCAGATAAGCTGAAATTAAAGATGTTTTAAAGGTTTCTTAACCCTGGTCTTGGCCATCTTGTAATATTTTAAAATGTAAATGGAAACATATGATTACAATAAACTCTGATTCTACTTAAAAGCAAACAGAACATGTTAAGTCCATGGGTAATAGTTTACTAAATTAATTTGGACTTGTGGGGCAATCTGAATATTTTCACCTAGGCCAAAGATAAGAGACGCAATACAAAAATTAACTTTTAAGCATTTCACTGTGAAATCAACACTCGTGCATTCTGAGCCTTGGATTAACAATCTATATCTGGGCTCCCGCAGACTTGCATAAATTAGTTAAAAATTTTATGGCTCAATTCAGCTGTCAAAGAGAAGAGCCTTTTGACAACATTTCACACCTGTTACTTATCTAGTAAAGTCCTGGGCTTAGTTACTACCACCTGGGATGAGCATGTCCAGACTTCCCGCACACTCATTTTACACAAGGGGATACATTCTTTGCAGTGCTGGGTAGTAAAGAAATTAAGACACACTAAAATCCCCGGAATTTTCCCAAAATAGACTATCACAATACAAATCTTAACTAAAGTAACTACTGAGAAAAGAACACAGACCTTACAGAATGATTATGAGAGATGGTCTATTTGAGCTCTTCAGTGTAACATACATACACAAAACACACAATTAAGAGCCACTGACTTCAATACTTGTTCTAAGGAAAGCACTAAAATAAAAACAATTAAGAAAGCTGATTTCTCTTCTGAGTCTTATAGTCATAGAAGGATGAATGCACAAAAATAATTCATATACGAATATCCCTAGCCGTTGGGGTAATTCTCAGCGATGGGAATCTGATTTACCTCCTCACCTTCTTTATACCTTTTCCAACTCACTTAATAAAGGGATGAATGCTAGGTCACACCTGAGGTTCCTGTAACCTCCCGAAATTCCTCCCAGGGTCCTCCCATCATGAATCTGCCTATAATTCAAAAAGCGAGTTCTGGTTATTTAATTAAGTAACAAAGGGAATTCTTGGGAAAAAAAAAGGTTTGAGACCAACTTTAGCTTAAATTCTAGGTCTGTGGCAAAAAAACAGAATCAAAAACCCACTTCCTCGCAAAAATCATATGTGGATTTTAGAAGTTCTAAATGATAAATAATATACGACACCAGAATATCAACTCTGTGGATGGTTTAAAAAAGGGAGGAAAATGAGATATGAAGAGAAGCAAGGTCTGAGGAAAATTCTATATCATAAAACGTGAGGACCCGTAACAAGCAGGGGATGTTAGCAGTTGATTGCAGATTTCTGAAAATAGAGGCCAGAAAAGGCTCAGAGGCACCACTCTTGGATGTGAGTCCTGGGCATGGTGCCAAGAAAGGAAACTTCTTATTCAGGAATATTTGGTGGGCAGAGTACAAGGAAACTGCTTAGTTACAATTCAAGTGACTTTAAGGAAAATACTCTGACTGGGGAATCAAAGAATGCCTGCCTCCAAAAAGCACATTTAGTGGGCAGAAAAATCTGCACGGAACTAGTGTTGCTCTAGAACTGACTTTACAAATGTGTTGCTTCTCTCCTTTTGCAGCACCCAAGCTTTGTAGGTGTATGAGGGAGCTACTGTTGATGTAAAATGAGTTTTGTTGAAACTGCTGAATGAGATTTGTATTAGTTAGTGTTTTGTGGTTTTAAGTAACAGAAACCAAAGTAACTTAGGGGGAAAAGGGTGAGGGGCAATAATTCACTGGAAGGATAGAGGTGTCTCAGGCTAACACGAGGGCGGGAATGCAGCTGAGCTTCAGAAAATGGCTATAATTCAGAAATGGAAAACCCCCAGACATTTAGACAGCATTCTTTCTCCATTCCTGTCTCTGCTAATTTCTGGTTTAACACTTTATTTTTCTCTCGTTGCAGACAGACAGGACTTTATGGCTCATTGTTCTGTAAGGTTAAAACATGGTCACTTGGCTGGGCACGGTCGCTCATGCCTGTAATTTAGCACTTTGGGAGGCCGAGGTGGGTGGATCACCAGGTCAGGGGTTTGAGATCAGCCTGACCCACATGATGAAACCCCGTCTCTACTAAAAATACAAAAATTAGCCGGGCGTGGTGGCGGGCACCTGTAGACCCAGCTACCCGGAGGCTGAGGCAGGAGAATCACTTGAACCCAGGAGGTGGAGGTTGCAATGAGCCTAGACTGTGCCACTGCACTCCAGCCTGGGCGACAGAGCGAGACGCCATCTCAAAAAACAAAAAACCAAAAAAAAAAAAAAAGAAAAACAAAAACACGGCTACTTCACAGTTCCGGGGTTAGGATCCGTTATGATTGCAAAGGGTCCACCCCTTGGCCATGTATCTATGTGGGTAGATGGATCTGGATTTGTGTGTGTGTTTGGGCTGGAGGCCAGTAATTCAGCAAAGGTGGAACAGTTTTGTCCTCCACAGGTATTCTAAAAATGTCATTTAAATGGATTAAAACATTCTATTTGTCGAATAAGGCAACAGTACTTGCTATTAGATATGATGCATGGGAATTATGTTGCCTTTGTTTTTTTGTTTTTGTTTTTGTTTTTGTTTTTTTTGAGACAGAGTCTCACTCTGTTGCCCAGGCTGGAGTGCAGTGGTGTGATCTCGGCTCACTGCAACCTCCGCCTTCCGGATTCAAGCAATTCTCCTGTCTCAGCCTCCGGAGTAGGTGTGACTACAGGCGAGCACCACCATGCCCAGCTAATTTTTGTATTTTTAGTAGAGACAGGGTTTCACTATATTGGTCAGGCTGGTCTCAAACTCCTGACCTCAGGTTATCCACCTGCCTCAGCCTCCCAAAGTACTGGGATTACAGTTGTAAGCCACTGCACCTGGCCCAGGTTGCATTTGTTAGTTGTGCTCCAACAGCAATTGATGCTGATTGGGCTGGCAATGTAAGGATCACCTGGAAATCCTCTTAAAATACACAGAAGCCTCAATCATATCCCTATAGATTTTGACTCAGTAACTCTGAATTAGGATCCAGAAATCTGCATTTAATGTAGTCTCCATAGATAATTGCAATTTGTACCTAGGTGTAAGAACCACTGGTCTACAGACATCATTCACTTTGGTTACCAGGTCTCCTAAAAAAGTGGTAAATTTGTGGAATAAGAACAAAAAGTTATTTTAAGTTTTCATTCATTAGTTGGTTAAGGCGAAATTCTACCTGGACATTGCAAAGTCTTCAATATTGCGTATCAAGCACCCATGTTTCTGAGTGACTCTCAGGATTCTTTTATGAAAAGTTCCAAAGGGGAAGTACGATTTTAGGGATTTGACCCAGCTGAGTTAAGATGTCTTTTTCAAATGAAAGTTAACTTCATTAATTATATAAGTCAAAAATTTTCTTTTTTCTTTTTCTTTTTTTTTTTTTTTTTTTTTGAGATGGAGTCTCACTCTGTTGCCCAGGCTAAAGTGCAATGGCGTGATCTGGGTTCACTGCAATCTCTGCCTCCTGGGTTCAAGCGATTCTTCTGCCTCTGCCTCCCAAGTAGCTGGGATTATAGGCACCCACCACCACCCCCAGCTAATTTTTGCATTTTTAGTAGAGATGAGGTTTCACCATGTTGGCCAGGCTGGTCTTGAACTCCTGACCCCAGGTGACCCACCCACCTCGACCTCCCAAAGTGTTGGGATTACAGGCGTGAGCCACCGTGCCCAGCCCGTAGTGTTTATTTTTTTTTGTTTTTTTTTTTGAGAAGGAGTCTCGCTCTTTCACCCAGGCTGGAGTGCAGTGGCGCGATCTTGGCTCACTGCAAGCTCCGCCCCCTGGGGTTCACGCCATTCTCCTGCCTCAGCCTCCCGCGTAGCTGGGACTACAGGCGCCCGCCACCTCGCCTGGCTAATTTTTTGTATTTTTAGTAGAGACGGGGTTTCACTGTGTTAGCCAGGATGGTCTCGATCTCCTGACCTTGTGATCTGCCCGCCTCGGCCTCCCAAAGTGCTGGGATTACAGGCGTGAGCCACTACGCCCGGCTTTTTTTTTTTTTGAGGCAGTCTCACTCTGTCGCCCAGGCTGGAGTGCAGTGGCATGATCTTGGCTCACTGCAATCTCTGCCTCCCGGGTTCAAGCAACTCTCTACCTCAGCCCCGAGCAGCTGGAATTACAGGTACCCACCACCATGCCCGGCTAATATTTGTATTTTTAGTAGAGACGGTGTTTCGCCATCTTGACCAGGCTGGTCTTGAACTTCTGACCTTGTGATCTACCCACCTCAACCTCCCAAAGTGTTGGGATTACAGGCGTGAGCCACCGCACCTGGCCATGTTCTTTTGGCATAGCTTGTGGTACTGATTTTGAGCCACAAAACCTTTGAATATTATGGTTTCTCTAAAATGTTTGTAGGAGGGGTTAGAAAAACACAAAATGAGAAACGTAGAAATCCAGGCCATTTCATCATCTAATACCTAAACCCATTATTTGGGGGACATGCAAGGCTTAATTTTAATTATGCATACCTTCTGCAATTTCAACACATTTCTTATGCAAAAGCTGTATGTTCATGAAGCTTTTGAGGTGAGTGCTGCTCCCCTGGATGTAAATTAACTGCTGTCCTGCTGGGTAGGGCTGTTGAAACTTGAAGGCTGCTGGGCAGCTGCTATCTCCCTGAGTTCTGAGTGTTCATTAGTGTTCCGGCACACAGACGGACACATAGCAGGCAGATCACTTGTCATTTGGGGGATAGGGGATAGTTACTGAAAATACTAAGCAGATCAAGTTGTGTAGACAAAGCAGAAAAACAATTAAAACACATGACTCTTACAGACAAAAGCTGGGAAGGGTTTTGAACCCTTTTGAACTAAACATACCCTAACTCACTGGGACACCACAACTTGTTATTTGCCCTAAAGTGACCACTGACAAATGATTCCATCTGCTCACAATTGTATCTCTTGCTCCTCTCTGTTGTAACATTATTCCTTTCTCCTTGCACCAGTTCTATAGCTTTTCACTTGCTCAGTCTTCTGAGTTGTTTTATTATATGGAAGAATTTTTTTTGAGCTGTTATGATCATATTATTGTAAGGAAGAATTCTTCTGGAGGAACTAACCTCCATTCCCCATCATACTGTCAATGAAGGTTGCATTGCACTGAGCAGGCGGCAGAGCCTAAATGATGTTGACTGACATTTATAAAGCCAAAGCATCTGTGTTGATTTAATGCAGAGAAATAGAAGATGACTATAGTCAGTCATGTGATAGACTAGACATAAGCTTATCTCCAGCTTCAATCGCAGTATTGGCAGTGTTAATTTCTCCTCATTAGCCAGAGAATAAGATAAACACATATTGGAGGATACACAGTATAAGATTATAGCTCCTGTTCCTGTGTGATTTTATCAGGATATAAAATGCAACGATGTCAATCTCATTTGGATTAATCCATCAATTCTTCCTTTTTGGGGTTTTATAAAAGTTAATTATACAAACAAGCAATAGTGAAAATATATTTCAATGGCGATTTAGATACCATTTTTATATTTTTAAGAACTCACGAAAAGATAATAATTCTTTTATAAGGGCTCTAGTGGAAAATGGAAAAAATAGAGAATGTGGCTTTGAGAAGGAGGCGGGGACAGGAAAAGGGAAAGGGGGTGAAATGTTGGCCCTAGACTAAGTATTTTTTATAAGGGATCCTCCACGCTCATACTGCGTCAAGGAACTAGGAACTTCATTATATCGGCAATAACCTTAGCACAACATCTCTTCCTATTAGAATATCCTATACCATTACTTTAAACTTTTTTGGCTTAAAATTCAAGTAGGCCTGAACATTATGCGCAATGTAATTCTCACAAGTGAGCTACTGTTTAAGAAAAAATGAAGGCAAGTGGTAATAAATCTGTAAATCCCTACTGCAGTTCTCAGGATAACATTTATTGGTCTGGGCTCAACTGTTTTATATATGGGTATATAACATACACCAAATTAGAAATGTGAAATTCATCAACAGGACTCATTGATAAGGAATTGCTTCATAAATAGCTTTATTTCTTAGAGGTAAAAGAAAAAAATGCATATATATATGAAAAGAAATTTGCTTTAGGTTGAACACATAGAAAATATCTCAAAATTGCCTGGCTTTAGACACAGGTGGACAGAGAGGTACCAGAAGCAGTGGAAAGGAAGAAGGGGAGAGGGATGCACTTCCAGGGTGCTTGGAGATTGTGGCGCTCTATTCTGATTCTGGAACGGAGAAGAACAGGACTTGTCACTGTAATTCTGCTTCTACCACTAACTGGCTAGAAGACCTTTACCCTGGGGACCTCAGCTTCTCATCTACACAGCGGCAGATGATCTCTAAGTTCTTTTGGCTATGAAATCTTACAATTCTCTGATTCCTTCAGTCTATAAACCCTAGGAATAAAGGTCAGTTGTATATATAGGGGCCAGTTTAAACCCAAAAGCTATTTTAGAACCTGTGGCTCCACCCCAGAGTGATGAAGTAGAAACAATTGCATGTGCTCCCTTTGAGAACAGCAGCCTGCCAGTCTGCTGGGCCCTGTACTCGCAGAGCAGACCACAGCCGGTGATGGGCCTGACAGTCTGAGCAGCCACACAAGGCCTTTTTGTCTCCTTGGGGTTTAGACAGTATTAAACTTCAAATGCAAGTGCTAAGGCATTTACCCTAAATTCTCGATCTCATCTGCAGTTCTTTAGTCTGAAATGGAAAATTCTATTTTGGGAAACTGCCTAGAGACGCATTTAGGCTAACATGAAGGAAAAGTTGGAAAGCAAAATTGAACATCAAACATGGAAACTCTCAAAGAACTATTGAAAAAGGAAAATAAAATTCTTCCTTTAAAGCACACTCCAGAATTAAGTTCCAAGGGTCTTTCCGTATCAATAAAGGATGCTCCCACAGCACCATCACTTCCCTGCCTTATTCCGCTCACCCTTTATTTTAGTTGTCTGTTTGATGTCTGTGGTATCTGCTGGGTGGGACGACTTGGGAGGATGGAGAACCAGAGCACCATACTCAGTGCAGCATCACATAGAAGGAACTGGACAAAGGTTTGTTGAGTAACTGAACAACAGAATGATCAGCCTGGGCAACATAGCGAGACCTCGTCCTTAATAACAATAACAATAACAATAACAATAATAATAATAATAATATAAGACTACCACTTACTATTTTTTTTACTTACTGCTCTACTAATGGCCTTTACTAAGAAATAGCTCATGCCATTTTGTCCAAAAGATTATCAAAATCATGGCCCGGCGAGCTGGTTCACACCTGTAATCCCAGCACTTTGGAAGGCCGAGGCAGGCGGATCATGAGGCCAGGAGTTCGAGACCAGCCTGGCCAACATGGTGAAACCCTTTCTCTACTAAGAAAACAAAAATTAGCCGGGCATGGTGGTGCACACCTGTAATCCTAGCTACTCGGGAGGCTGATGCAGGAGAATGGCTTGAACCCACGAGGTGGAGATTGCAGTGAGCCGAGATCATGCTACTGCACTCCAGCCTGGGTGACAGAGCGAGACTCTGTCTCAAAAAAAAAAAAAAAGATTATTAAGACAATTTTTTTTTTTTTGAGACACAGTCTCACTCTGTAGCCCAGGTTGGAGTGCAGTGGTGCAATCTCGGCTCACTGCAAGCTCTGCCTCCCGGGTTCACGCCATTCTCCTGCCTCAGCCTCCCGAGTAGTGGGACTATAGGCACCCGCCGCCACGTCCGGCTAATTTTTTGTATTTTTAGTAGAGACGGGGTTTCACCGTGTTAGCCAGGATGGTCTCGATCTCCTGACCTCGTGATCCACCCGCCTCTGCCTCCCAAGGTGGTGGGATTACAGGTGTGAGCCACTGCGCCCGGCTATTAAGACAATTTTTAAAGGCTGGGCACACCGTGGCTTATGCAGGCAGTCTCAGCACTTTGGGAGGCCAAGGTGGGGGGATTGCTTAAGGCCAGGAATTCGAGGACCAACCTGGGCAACATAGAAAGACCGGGTCTTGATTAAATTTTGAAAAAAAGAAAAACAAAAAACAAAGAGCATTTTTAACGGAGAAAGCATAACTTTTTTTTTTTTTAAAGGTTTTTAATTGGCTTTCATTTGTATTTTATTCCTGGTATAATTAATCTTTTTTAATGAATAACTATCAATGAATTCCCAAAATTGATGCTATTTTCCCAAAGATCTTTATTGAGATGGGCAATTGGAAGGTTTGCATTTTCGTAAAAATGGAGGCTATGTCCTATGTCTGTGTTATTACAGAAGAGCTTGAAAAACCTTTATGTATGAGCCTAGTAAGGACACTAACCCGCCGCTCTATTAAAAGCTCTAACAAGAAGTTGTGGGATAAAAATGCCAAGGCTTGCTTATCTGAAAAGATTCTTCCTAGTTCAAAGGGTCAGTTTCACACCAGGGTCCCAAGTCTTATCAGCTGGCTCTTCAGAGCTTTGCCATTGTAAAACAAAAGGACTCCTCCAACTGGCATGACAATGGTACAATCACCAGACACTTCAAAAGAAGCAGGCCCAGCACAGAGGATGCCCTGGGTGTGCCCCTCACTGTGATGTTTACACACAGGTTGCAACAGCTCTCCCAAAACAAAGACCAGCCAGAAGAGTCAAGGGCACTGTGCCTGCAGGGCAGTCAAGGATTCTGTCTTTACCAATGAAACCAGAGGGAAACTTCAGTTTAAACACCATTTACTTTAAACACTGCACTCTCAAAAGACAGGGTCTCATTATTCTACAAGGGTGAGGAGACTGCTGGAGAAATGGAAGTTGAGCTTCAGGGGCTGCATCCTTAGCACGTAATTAGAGAAAGGGAAAGAAAGAAGTACGTCTGCAGATAACCCAGAGTAATCTGCAGGTGTCCACATGAATTTTGCAGATGTGGATAAAAATAAGAATAAAAGACTATACTGGCTTGCAGGATGCAAAGAGAAAGCCTTCAGGTATGAGATTAACAGAAAGTAGTATTTATTGAATTTCCTCTGAGGGTCTGGCCTTGTGGTGGGTGCTCTGATCCATTGGCCTTGTTTGTTTAACTTCCCTGAAAATTAAAAACGAAAACCTACTTTCCCAAATCAGGTTCCACAGGAGAGGGGGGTATGGAAGTCCAATGTCTGTGAAAACGATTGAAGGCCTACCCTTGAGTTTTCCTAGCCCTTGCTTGGAGATGTGTATTAGAGACATGTATAAAGAGTATTATTTCCAAGAAACCCAGGCACCTAGATGCTGGGAGCAAGGGATGAATAGGGAACAGCTTGATCTCTTCTGGAACAAAGGTTTACTTGAAAGGTTTTCTTTACTTCTCAAAGCTAGATATTGTGCTCTGTACATTTCTAGGATGCAAAGAATGCTTGAAAAAACAAGCAAACAGTCTCCCATTATTATAGGGAATCTTTTGTATTTTGCAAAGAGCTTGGCTTTGCTAAGGACTAATGGACTGTGAGGTCTGTGAGGCCATGATCTACATCTGACTCTCCTTATACCATCATTCTACCCTGCTGGGGTTGTGGTATTCAAGCAACCTTCCCTAGTTCTTTCCAGGTTCTTGTCCTTGCTTCAGCTCCAGTGATGTGCCTGAATGCCCCAAAGGATGGTCCCATTACAAAAAAAAAAGATAGGGTTCAGACAAAGTTTCCAGATATGGACAGATATGTGTTTTGGTTTTTTTGGAGACAGAATCTTGCTCTGTTACCTAGGATGGAGTGCAGTGGCATGATCTTGGTTCACTGCAACCTCTGCCTCCCAGGTTCAAGCAATTCTTGTGCCTCAGCCTCCCGAGTAGCTGGCACTACAGGTGTGCAGCACCATGCCCAGCTAATTTCTTTTTGTATTTTTTGTAGACAGGGTTTCACTGTGTTGGACAGGCTGGTCTTGAACTCCTGACCTTAAAAGTGATCCACCCACCTTGGCCTCCCAAAGTGCAGGGATTACAGGCATGAGGCACTGTGCCCAGCTGGACATTGTGTTTTTATCAAGTAATAATTTCAGCAAGCATTTTAGTGTGCCTATTATGTGTCTACCTTATTTAAAACTGTATCCCCTGCCCTCTCCCTATTCCACACTCTTCATCTCTCTTTCCTGAGTTATTTATCTTCATAGCACCGATTTCTATCTGACATAGTATGTATTGTATGTAATCATTTTGTTTTTTTGGGGGGATGGAGTCTCACTCTGTTGCCCAGGCTGGAGTGCAGTGGTGTGATCTCAGCTCACTGCAACCTCTGCCTCCCGGGTTGAAGTGATTCTCTTGCCTCAGCCTCCCAAGCAGCTGGCATTACAGGCATGTGCCACCAAGCTCGGCTAATTTTGGCCCTAACTAGAGAGTTAGCCTCTCTTTTGAAGCTTGGAAGTCAGGCATTGACTTCTCTTCTCAAGCTATGAAAATCCAAGATGGCATCCCAATGCCTTAGAGCCCACTTCACCCTAAGGCATTATTATTATTTTTTATATGTAGTTTCACTCTTGTTGCCCAGGCTGGAGTGCAATGGCACCCTCTTGGCTCACTGCAGCCTTCGCCTCCTGGGTTCAAGCAATTCTCCTGCCTCAACCTCCCGAGTAACATTACAGGCGCCTGCCACCATGCCTGGCTAATTTTTGTATTTTTAGTAGAGAGGGGGTTTCACCATGTTGGTCAGGCTGGTCTGGAACTCCTGACTTCAGGTGATCAGCCCCCCTCGGCCTCCCAAAGCACTGGGATTACAGGGGTGAGCCACCGCAGCCCAGCCTGTCATCATTTTGTTTGGTCCCTTTCTTCACCTCCCACCCCACTAGAATGTAAGCTCTACATAGGTAAGGATTTCTATCCATTTTGTTCACTGATGTAGCTCCAATACCTGGTGCATAATAGGTACTCAATTAATATTTGTTAAATGAATAGAGCTGGGCACTCTTGTAGTCCCAGCTACTCAGGAGGCTGAGGCAGAAGAAGTGCTTGAATCCAGGAGTTCTAGGCTGCAGCGTGCTATGATAATGCCTGTGAATAGCCACTGCATTCCAGCCTGGGCAACACAGCAAGATGCTGTTGGGCTGGAAAAAAAAAAAATGAATAAGAGCTACTCTTTGCCCTTAATTAATTCACTATCTACTCCCTCTATTTACATATCTTCAATGCTGTCCCCTATGTCTCTCTCTTTTTAAAGTTTTGGTGTCTCCTTTAAAAAATTATTACATAATAGGCCGGATGTGGCCTATTATATAACCTGCAATCCCAGCACTTTGGAAGGCCAAGGCAGGTAGATCACTTGAGGCCAAGGCTTCGAGACCAGCCTGGCCAACATGGTGAAACCTCGTCTCTACTAAAAATACAAAAAATTAGCCAGGCGTGGTGGTGCATGCTTGTAATCCCAGCTACTTGGGAAGCTGAGGCAGGAGAATTGCTTGAACCCAGGAGGCGGAGGTTACAGTGAGCCAAGATCGCACCATTGCACTCCAGCCTGGGCGACGAGAGTGAAACTCTGCCTCCAAAAAACAACAACAAAAAAGATATTATATAATAAAACATGGATACAATCTCATTGTATATTAGGAAGCTATTCAGTTTAGTACATGCAATAGCCCCAAGACTATAACCATCTCAAAATTCATTTGGTGCTTTTCAAAATCCTTTGAGGCCTCATCATCGCAATAAAATAGTCCAACAGTATGGTATACAAATATATCCCCAAATCATGAAACATTAATGAGCTAATAAAAACAATTAGTTTCAGGTTGCAGCAACTGAAACTATGTCTTCCATTCTGGGATTTAAAATCCTTTTATTTTCTGCATTTCATACTTTCCTCCATATATGCTTGTGTGTCAGAAAATGATTAAACCTCCACCTGCTAGTTCTCTTATCTCATGGTTCTTCAGTGGAAGAAGAAAGATCATCATCTTTTTTTTTTTTTCCTGTGGATCTCTTGTCAGTGTCCCCATAAGAAATAGTTATCTAAATATAACCTAATTACTGCTACAAAAGAATGATTTCACTAATGCATGCAGACCAACAGAAACACCTTGGGAAACTCAAAGGCTGATGAGCTAAAATTAAATCTGAACATTTATCTATTATACGCTGTCAAAGGGCTTGTCAAATTGAAAGATCCTTATTATCAAACAAAAATGAAAAGAAAGTTTGCCCATCGTGACCTATTCCATTTTTTCTTTTTTAAACTTAATTTTTTTTTTACAATTATGTAAGCACATTGTTTAAAAACCAAACAGTCCTAAAAGGCTTGTTTTGAGAAACAGCAGTTCTCAGTTCCTTCCCTTTTCTGCTTCCCCTCTGTTAGCTGATTATTTTAGTATTTATCTCCATTTCTCTAGATAACATACTGATCTTACTACTTTAACTTTTTTTAAGGCTCTATCTATCTGTCTGTCTATCTATCTATCTATCTATCTATCTATCTATCTATCATCTATCATCTATCTATGTTTTTTGAGATGGAGTCTATCTATCATCTATCTATCTATCTATCTATCATCTATCTATCTAATTTTTTGAGATGGAGTCTCACTCTGTCCCCCAGGTAGGAGTGCAGTGGCATGATCTTGACACTGCAACTTCCGCCTCCCAGGTTCAAGGAATTTTCCTGCCTTAGCTTCCTGAGTAGCTGGGTGCAAGCCGCCACGCCTGGCTAACTTTTCTATTTTTCAGTGGAGATGGGTTTGCATCACGTTGGGCAGGCTGGTTTCCAACTCCTGTCCTCAAGTGATCCACCCACCTTGGCCTCCCAAACTGCTGGGATTATAGGCATAGGCATGAGCCACCACACTTGGCTCTAAGGCATTATCTTTTTTTTTGAGATGGAGTTCACTCTTATTGCCCAGGCTGGAGTGCAATGGTGCCATCTTGGCTCACTGCAACCTTCGCCTCCCAGGTTCAAGCGATTCTCCTGCCTCAGCCTCCCAAGTAGGTGGGATTACAGGTGTCTGCCACCACGCCCGACTAATTTTTGTATTTAGTAGAGATGGAGTTTCACCATGTTGGCCAGGCTGCTCTCGAACTCCTGACCTCGGGTGATCCACCCGTCTCCCAAAGTGCTGGGGATTACAGACGTGAGCCACCGCGCTCAGCCCCTAAGGCATTATCTGTTAACTTCTACCCACACTCTATCCCATGTACCTTTTCATGGAAGGTAAAATTGTTGAAAGCTTACCTATCTGAAAATCTATTTTTCTATACTTAACCTCAAATGATACTTTGGTGGACCCCTGAATTCTAAGCCAAAACTGATTTCTCTTTAGAACTTTGAGGGTCCTGCTCTGCTGTCCTCTGGCTTCCAGTATTGCCATTATGATGTTCATCCTTCACATGAGACCTTTTCTTCCTCTCTAAAAGGCTGTAGAACCTACCTTTTATGTTCCAGTATTCTAAAATTACCTGAGATGTACATTGGTATGAATCTACTTTCAAATACTGTACACAGTACTTGGTAAGCCTTAAAATCCAGAAATTCATGTCCTCTGTTCAGGAAATTTTCTGTAATTATTTATTTGATGATATTCTTTCTTCCATTTTTTTCCTGCTATTTAGATATTGGATCCCCGGACTGGACTTCAAATTTTCTCATCTTTTCTCTCCGATTTTGCATTTCTTTGGTGTTTTTACTTTCTAGGCAATTTCCTATACTGTAGCGTCCAAGACTTCTAGCAAATGGCCTTCCATTTCTTCTTTCACTTTTGTTTTTGAGACAGAGTCTCGCTCTGTCACTCAGGCTGGAGTGCAGTGGCCCAATCTTGGCTCACTGCAAGCCCCACCTCCCGGGTTCACGCCATTCTCCTGCCTCAGCCTCCCGAGTAGCTGGGACTACAGGTGCCCACCACCACACCTGGCTAATTTTTTGTATTTTTTAGTAGGGACGGGGTTCAACCACATTAGCCAGGATGGTCTCGATCTCCTGACCTCGGGATCCACCTGCCTCGGCCTCCCAAAGTGCTAGTATTACAGGCGTGAGCCACTGCGCCCAGCTTCTTCTTTCATATTTTTAATATCCAAGAGTTCCTATGTCCATGAAGGTTCCTTTTTTGTAGCATCCTGTTCTTGTTTACAGGGTATCTCTTCTTTCTCAGACAATATCAACGATATGTATATTTTAAGTGTTCTTCTTTGTATCTGTTTCATCTGTTCTTATTATCTTTCTCTTTCTCTATTCATCCTCATCTATCGGTTCATATTTAATAGTGAGATACTAAAAAGCTACTGGAAGCCATCTGTATGTGTTTGGAAGGATGAGGGCAGGGAAAGGGAGGTTTTTGACTCTGTCATCTAGACTAAGATGATCTAGGTTGGGCTGTTTCCTTGGGAAACCCCCAAAGTCAGAATTCTTAGCTTTGTTCTCACCCCATGCACCCACGCCCCCTCTCCCCGCCCCTTGCCTTTGGCTAACCAGATTCTTCAGATAATACTTTTCCCATCTCCTGCCTATGGGGTGGGTGATACCTAGCTGAATGATGTGGCAGCCAAGTTGAGGTGTGTTACCTGATTCTTCTGGTTTTGTTTAGGTACCCTCCCTCAACTGTGCCTGTGTCTCATAGTGTAGAGAACCTCTGTTCCACCCTTGACAAAGGATAAACCTCCTTGAGCCTTTTGGGAGTTCTAGGGAATAACTCATTGCTTCTCAACTTGCTTCTCAATCTGTACTTCCAGATCAGGATCTGCCTCTTTGAGTCTCCTAAGTTAGCTGCTAATTATCCTGTTTTCAGATTCCAAAGTTTTGTTATTTTCTTCTTTCCCATTTTATTCATCGTTGTGGGTTACTTCTTTTTTAAAAATACTTTTACTGTCACTTTAATGAAATTTTGCAAGGGGACAGAACTAAATGTGTGTACTCAGTCTGCCATCTTTTTTTTTTTTTTCTTTTTTTTGAGACAGAGTCTCGCTTTGTAGCCCAGGCTGGAGTGCAGTGGCATGATCTCAGCTCACGGCAACCTCTGCCTCCCAGGTTCACACCATTCTCCCGCCTCAGCCTCCCGAGTAGCTGGGACTACAGGCACCCGCCATCATGCCCGGCTAATTTTTTGTATTTTTAGTAGAGATGGGGTTTCACCGTGTTAGCCAGGATGGTCTTGATCTCCTGACCTCGTGATCCGCCCATCTTGGCTTCCCAAAGTGCTGGGATTACAGGTGTGAGACACCGCACCTGGCCCAGTCTGCCATCTTTAACCAGAGGTTCCTAGACCAGTTTTTCCACAGGCTAGTCTTTAAGGCCATCCCCAAATACTGTACCAGCCTTATTGCCTCCTCCTGGCTTTAAAGACACCCTACAACCCTTGAGGTCCCCAGTCTAAAGGGAGAGGAGAGGAATTTCAGTTGATAAAAAGCAAATGTGCCTTTAAATACTTAACTGGGTACTTAACAAGAAAAGTGGGGTATTTCCTTTGGTAGTCTGAAAGATGTTTTTTCTATGTAATAGATGGGTTTCTTTCTCCACACTAGATAGGCATACATTTATCGAGTTTGAAGGGGGAATTAAAAGGTCTCAGGATGTCTCTCCCAGGCCTGGGTTTATAATTCCAAAGATAACATAATTTAAGAATTTAAAACCCAGTCTAATGCAATTCCTTCATTTCATTAGCAAGAAGACTGGTTTTACTGTAAAAGTTGGTTAAATTAAAAGATCAGAAATTTCTGAGGATTTTTCTTTTTTTTTTTTTTGAGACAGGGTCTTACTCTGTCACCCAGGGTGATCCTACTGCCTCAGCCTCCTGTGTAGCTGGAAATACAGGCATGCACCACCATCCCCAGCTGATTTTTAAAATTTTTGTAGAGATGGGGTTTCAACATGTTGCCAGGGCTGGTCTTGAACTCCTGGACTCAAGCAATCCTTCTGCCTCAGCCTCCCAAAGTGCTGGGGTTACAGGCATAAGCCACAGCAACCAGCTGAGGATGGATGTCTTGATAAGACTATGGTCGCTTGTCTACTAACAAGGATGGTTTTTTTATACCCTGGAGAATTTCTTATTTTTTCAACTGAAGTGTCTTTCCCTAATAAGCACAAACAATAAATTCACAACATGCTGAAATCCATATGTCGCGAATTTATTTTTTAACAAAGTAAAGTTATTTAAGTCCTGACACTAACAACAGCTGCCAACCTAAATTTGAAAGTGTTAAAAATAGCTCAATGATCCTTAATTTTCCTATATTTGTCCCCCTTGCATCTGTCTTCCAACCTTAAAACTAAAACATTATTGAATTTATCTACATAGAAGTTGTAAGATGAATTTTAATCCCATTGTTATTTAAAACTAAACTGTGTTCAATATTAATGTTCAGTTACATGACCTTGAAATTTATTTGGCAATATCTACTGATTGGTGCAGGAGTAAAACATCTTATATTTCTCAAAACACTAGCAATAATATCCCTATAGCCTTCTGATAAACTGCAAATTACACTTATTAATTAGATTTAAGAAGTGTAAATGTTATAACATGGTTATAATGCCAATATCACGTACACTTTCCAGTTTATTGGAGGAAGTAAAAATGAAATGCACCATGGCTTGAGAATTGATAATTCTCAGCTTTATTTAGGAGAATCAGACCTGAAATGTTGCAAAGCAGGGTTACATTACTTCCCTCTTGGCACATGACCCTCAAGTAGTAATTGTTACCATCTGTAATGCTGAAAAATGTGTTCAACATGAAGAATTCTTAGGTGGTATTATTTAGGGAACTACCTGTTCCCTCCACAGTGTTGTTTTACTGAATTTCCTTTTTTTCCCTTTTTTTTTTTGAGATGGTGTGTTGCTCTTGTTGCCCAGTCTGGAGTGCAATGGCACAATCTCTGCTCACTGCAACCTCTGCCTCCCCGGTTCAAGTGATTCTCCTGCCTCGGCCTCCCGAGTAGCTGGGATAATAGATGTGTGCCACCATGCCTGGCTAATTTTGTGTTTTTAGTAGAGATGGGGTTTCACCATGCTGGCCAGGCTGGTCTTGAACTGCTAACCTCAGGTGATCCATGCGCCTTGGCCTCCTAAAGTGCCGGGATAATATGCATGAGCGACCGTACCTGGCTTTACTGAATTTTCAGCACCAGCTTTAGACTTTACCAGATGCAGGAGATATTCCAGACTTTTGTGCCTCAACATATTTGATCAACTCCAACCCCTTCTCTGATCTTGGAGACTGAATATTAATAAATGGTTAGTAAAATGGCCTATTCTTTTGGTTAATTCACAGGTGTATGAACACTTACACAAACGCTCTCCATAATTCTAGACCAGTGATGGGGTAGGTGAGGAAACATTTCTAGAAGGAGTGGCTAAAAGGGGTGGGCTGATGCTGGGTAGCTTGAAAGCAAAGCAGAAATCTGACCTGTGACTTTGAGTATTTGTTGTTGTTGTTAGAGATGGGGTCTCATTCTGTAGCCCAGGCTGGAGTATAGTGGGAAGATCATGGCTCAGCACAGCCTTGAACTCCTAGCCTCAAGCCATCCTCCCACCTCAGCCTCCAGAGTAGCTGGGCCTACAGATACGAGCCATTGCACTTGATGGCTTTGAGTGTTTTAATAGCAGCCCAGGATGGGGTATTTCAACCCCCTCCATACAAGTTCTGATAAGGCATGCCTTCCCTGAGACCGCTGCTTTATATGGGGTAATCTTATGTCCCATTCTGCTCTGGAAAATCCTAGTTTGTGCCTCTTTTTCTGGTAAAAAGCACCCTCTCAAGTGTCCAGGTTTGGATGATAAATTATCCAGACCACCAGATCTGTGGTGGATGTGGGATAGTTATATGTAATCTCCACTGGAGAACATGTGAGTCCCTAATACACACTGTGACTAAATTTCTCTGTGCTTTTCCAGCATAACCTAAAATGTGGAAAAGGAAGATGTAAGACCACGGTGGTCAATGCAGATGAGAAGAATATTAACAGGTAGTGGACTTTGGAGGCAGACAGCCCTGAGACAGAATATGACTCTCCCATTTACTAACTTTGTGACTTGGGGCAAGACATTTCATTCTCCCTTAATCTCATTTTCCTCAACTATGCAATGGAAATGCAAAATTTACTGCACTGAGTTGCGATGGGGATTAAATGAGATGCTGCATAGACAGAGCTTTGCACAGTGGGGAGTTACTGTGAACAAGCTCATTGCCAAACAGTCTATTATATTGTTTTCATTTGACTGAGGCTTCACTTTATGTGTTATCTACATTAACCCCCAAATACACTTACACTTCAAAAAATTTTTTAACTTTTAAAATGTCCTTTAATTTAGGCAGGGCGTCAAACTGTTGATTAGATTTGATTGGCTAGCAATACAGTGAGGTGTTGCAAATGTTACAGTCTGAATGCAAGCTTCAAAGAAATGTCAAAATGTGTCCATTTTAATCAGATACGTCATGATGTGAGAGTGTGTGCTCACATCTATTGACACAGGGATAAATATGTTAAAGACATACCTTAGCCAGGCGCGGTGGCTCACATCTATAATCCCAGTACTTTGGGAGGCTGAGGCGGGCAGATCACTTGAGGTCAGGAGTACGAGATCAGCCTGGCCAACATGGTGAAACCCCATCTCTACTAAAAATACAAAAATTAGCTGGGCATGCTAGCACATGCCTGTAATCCCAACTACTCAGGAGGTTGAGACGGGAGAATGGCTTGAACCTGGGAGGCGGAGGTTGCAGTGAGCCAAGATTGAGCCACTGCACTGCACTCCAGCCTGGGCGATAGCACGAGACTCCATCTTAAAAAAAAATAAAATAAAATAAAAGAAGACATACCTTAGAGTCTCTGTAGGCAATTTATATTTTATTAATGTAAATATTGATTATATAATTGAAAGTCCAAAGAATAGTGGCAAAAACTTTAAGACATTATTTTGAGAAACATTATATTTCTTTACTAATTATATATCTGTAGATAAAGGAACTTTAAGACATTATTTTGAGAAACATTGTATTTCTTTACTAATTATATATTTAGTAGATAAAAGAACTTTAAGACATTATTTTGAGACACATTGTATTTCTTTTCTAATTATATATTTAGTAGATAAAGGAAAATACCTTTAACTGTGTTTGAAAATGGTTATGAACAGGATACAGTTAAAAGCAGTTAATAGACCTACTGCAGAGGCTCATACCTGTAATTCCAGCACTTTGGGAGGCCGAGGCGGGAGGATCACTTGAGCCTAGGAGTTTCAGACCAGCCTGGGCAACATGGTGAAACCCCGTCTCTACAAAAATTACAAAAATTAGCCTGGCATGGTGGCATGTGCCTATAGTCCCAGCTACTCTGGAGGCTGCGGTGGGGGGATCGCTTAAGCCTGCTAGATGGAGGTGGCAGTGAGCTGAGATTGCACCACTGCACTCCAGCTTGGGTGACAGAGTGAGACCTTGTCTCAAAAAAAAAAAAAAAAAAAGCCATTAACAGTAGAAATTAACTAACCAGTTAAAACCGAGAACAAGCCACCTTCTTCTAATCTGTCCCAGTTCTCCCAGCATTAAGAATGTCTCATGTGAAGACCATGTCTACATAAAGCAATAGTGAAGAGTGAAACCACTACTCTTAGAACGACTTAATTTGCTTTTGGTTTTAGTTATCTAAATATTTCAAGTGAAATCAGTTTGTTTGTTTTTGGGGTGTGTGTGTGTGTGTGTGTGTAACTTTCTTTTTTTGACAGAGTTTCACTCTTGTTGCCCAGGCTGGAGTGCAGTGGCACAATCTCGGCTCACTGCAAGCTCCACCTCATGGGTTCAAGTGATTCTCCTGTCTCAGCCTCCCGAGTAGCTGGGATTATAGGCACATGCCACCATGCCCAACTAATTTTTGTATTTTTAGTAGAGGCGGGGTTTCACCATGTTGGCCAGGCTGGTCTCGAACTCCAGACCTCAGGTGATCCACCCGCCTCAGTCTCCCAAAGTGCTGGGATTACAGGTGTGACCTACCATGCCCGGCCTTAACTTTTTTGTAAGAGACAGCATCTACGTTACCCACACTCGTCTCAAACTCCTGGGCTCAAGCAGTCCTCCCACTCAGTCTACTCAGTAGCTGGGACTATAGGCACACATCATGCTTGTCTGAAATCAGGGGTTTTAGGGCTATTTTCTACCACACTTATACAACTAGAATGATGTAGAAGTGAATGACTATAGTCCATTTTCAAGAGAACCAGATCAAATCTGGTTTCTAAATTATATCAAAATATATTTATATGAAAATATATCTTGCTTCAGTAAGTTTAACACAGAGTTTTAAAATACTCTTAAAAATTGGAAAATGAGATCTGTGTACATTGGCTGTGTGTGGGCCTTGGTCACATGAACGCCCTTTTCCTTAGTATCCTATGTGGCATTTTGCTATGAGAAATGCACCATTGCATCAAATAAGTTTTATTACTTTGGTAGCTAGACAAAGTTTTGTTTTTTCCATTAGCAAATAGAATCTTTTTTAAAGCGGAAAATTGGCAGTTATTTTTAAAGTGGATATGTTACATAAATTTGATCTTTAGGGATCTAGGAATTTTCAGTGGACTCTCATGAAGAAAGCAAGTTTTGTGCCATGCATTTCATCCTTAGTCACTTTAATTATAAAGACTACCCATGTCCCAAAGCAGTTCATGTTAGTTGAAAGGTGATTCTAACAGAATTTTTTTTTTTTTTTTTTTTTTTTTTGAGATGGAGTCTCGCTCTGTCACCCAGGCTGGAGTGCAGTGGCACGATCTCGGCTCACTGCAACCACCGCCTCCCAGGTTCACACCATTCTCCTGCCTCAGCCTCCCAAGTAGCTGGGACTACAGGCGCCCGCCACCACACCTGCTAATTTTTTAGTATTTTAGTAGAGTCGGGGTTTCACCGTGTTAGCCAGGATGGTCTCAAACTCCTGACCTCATGATCCACCGCCTTGGCCTCCCAAAGTGCTGGGATTACAGGCATAAGCCACCGCGCCCAGCTGATTTTTTGGTTTTTAATCCCCTTTAAACTTAGAATAAGCATTTAAAGGTTAACCAAGATGCTCATTTCTGAATTTTTCTGCAGCCCAGTTTACATAGGGGCAACTCTTGAATTCTGAACAAGACATAGGGAACTGGTCTTTTCACAAAGAGGCCATCTTACAGTTATGTCAACAAACTGTTTTTCACACTAGTGCATCTGTTTCCAAAGTTTGTGGTTTGAAACAATAGACTGATATTAACTACTTCTCTTGAGTCTTCAAACAACCAAGAAAGGAAAGAAGGAAGACTGGTAGCAGCAGTGAATTTTCACAGACATGCAAACTCAGTATTTCAGATGGCTTAACAGATGCACAATTACAAATAAGAGCCATATGGGTGCATTAAAGGGTAAAAAATCTGTGTCACATTATACAGTGCAGGTGGAAATGCAGCTATAAACACAGTCAGAACAGGTGATTTGGATACCTGTCACTTTTATCTATATACAGACTTATCCAGTAAGACTCTCCTATCCCATACTTAAATGAAATTAAACCTTGTCAACCATAAAGTTCAGCATAAAGATCTTTGATGTCAAACAAAGCATTCTGAAGCAAGGTTTTATTAGCTAGGTGTTTTGTAAATAACATTTATCTTCAAAGCACCAAACACAGTACACATTCCCAGGTAAATAGTAAGTGCTAAGGAACAACTGTGTTGAATTAATTTATGACCCCAAACATTCTTTCCTCTGAAATATTTGTTAACACTTTAATTGAACAGACCATGGCTTTACTGAGCTAATAAGGCACTTCCTATCTTTAAGCTAATTTTCTTTCCATTAAAATGGCCTGCGCAATACAGGTAATTTGAAACAGCAAGCACATGTACAAGCCAGCAGCTCTACAAAGTGTTGTTTTGTATACAATATTTGATTATAACAATCAAGGCTGTCTTGAAGCACTGCATATTATAGAAAAATGAAAGAACGGTAAGTCCAAGCACCTACATTTTAGCTATGTAATCTTGATTGTTTTTTCAGAATATTTTTCCTACTAATCCAATGGTAGATTTAAAGTTTTCCTGAAATAATCAAAGGACCAAAATTAAACCACAGAGTAAAAATTGTTGGTAATAATCACTGTATTTTTATTTTATTTTATTTTTGAGATGAAGTCTCACTCTGTCGCCCAGGCTGGAGTGCAGTGGCGCGATCTCGGCTCACTGCAACCGCCACCCCCCGGGTTCAAGCGATTCTCCTGCCAGCCTCCCGACTAGCTGGGATTACAGGTGCCTGCCACCGCACCTGGCTAATTTTTGTATTTTTAGTAGAGATGGGGGTTCACCATCTTGGCCAGGCTGGTCTTGAACTCCTGACCTCATGAACCACCAGCCTCGGCCTCCCAATGTGCTGGGATTACAGGTGTGAGCCACCACGCCCGGCGAATCACTGTTTAAATATTTACATTTATTTAAAAATCCCTCTATATCAGTTATGATTGTTTTTAGAATATTTGTTTTTTTGGAAGATAGTGAGGCGTAGTGGTTAAGGACATGAATTCTGGAGTCATCCAGCCTTGGTGCCAGCTTTGCCACTTACTCGTTCTGACATCGTGAAATGTATAGTTGGTCTTTGTCCAGGTTTCCTGGCACACAACTCCTAAAATCCTTGGAATCTCCGATGTGATTTCACATGATTTCAACATGATAGTCTTTTTTGTATGCTAATGAGATGACTGCTAGATGGCAGCCGCTAGGTAGCTTCAGCTTCTAGGCTGGTCACTGGAAAGACCAAGGCAGGATCAGAGAGTTAGAACTTTCAGCCACACTCTCCAGCCACTGGGGAAGGAGTTTCACCAACTTAGTAAATTTAATCAATCAGACCTAGGTAACGATAAAAGCTCAAAAGGACTGGGTTCAGAGAGTTTCCCGATAGCTGAACACATGGAGGTTTCTGGAGGGCAGTAGAGCATCAAAGCTCCATTCTCCTTTGCAGGTGCCTTGCCCTGTGCATCTCTTCATCTGGATCCTTTGTGATATCCTTTATACAAATGTACTGATAAAAGTCAGTCAGTCTTTCCCTGAGTTCTGCGAGCCAGTCTAACAAATTAGTTAAACCCAACGAGGGGGTCGGGGGAACCCCAGTATAGAGCTGGTCAGTCAGAAGCACAGGTAAAACAACTTGGGGCTTGCTACTGGCATTGAAAGTGGGGAAAGAAGTCCTGTGGGACTGAGCCCTTAACCTATGGGATCTGCTGCTCTCTCCGGGTAGCAGGAGTGTCAGAATTGAATTGAATTCGAGGACAATTCTGCAGCTGGTGGCCACTGCAGAATTGATTGACTGGTTGTTGGCAGGGAGAAATTCCCACACACTTCCTGGTGACCAGAGGTCCCAGAAGTCTGTATTGATTGTTGTGAGTGAGAGAATAGCAAAAGCAGCTTTGTTTGCTTTTTTTTTTCCCTACATCCTCAGACTAGTTATGTCATCTTTCTGTGCCTCCATTTCCTGTTCTAAAACCGAGGGAACAGAAGCACCTACATCATAATGTTGTTGATGTAGGCAGTAAAAGTGATAATACATACAAAGCACCATGTTTGCCACATACTAAGTGTTGAAATAGATGTCAAATGTCATTATGATCAGTGGACCAAAATCCATTACAAAGGACAAAGAGGAGATGAATGCCTCTTCCCAAGAAGGTAATATAGCGCATTTGAGCTGTCTTCTGTTGAAAACAGAATTAAGGGATCTTAAGTGTTTGGAAACTTGGAGCAGAGTGCTCTAGGATTACAAAATGCTAATGTATTCATTGTGAAGCTAAAGTGGCTGTATCTTAATGAAATCTCTGATGTGGATTAAGCTCAGCCAGTAGAATGTGCAGGCAAAAATTCAGGCCAGAGGTGCATTCACAATTCATGGGTATTTCTTGGCACTTTTCTAGACCTTAGAGTAACAAAAATCATTTTTTTTTTTTTTTTAAATGCTGTATTTGAAAAGCTTTACAACCTGGTAGGGGAGAGGAACAACTGTATGCTTGTATGCTGATGCAGTAAGTTACAGAATGGAGGTATGAATGAGGTTTGAAGAAAATGCTGAGGAGTTGGCGGGGGCAGAGGTTGAGGTGTGTTTGGGGGAATTAAGAGAACCTTCACAAAGGACACCTGATGTGGAGCTGGAACGTGAGTAGTAATACACAGTGCAAAAAAGTGATGGAAGTGTCACTTAGGAGTGGGGAGGACGTACCCAGCAGCTTTTCTGCCTTGAGAGTGGTGAGAGGTTCTGTGTGGCTGAGAGTGCACATGGGGAAACTGGATAGAGAGGCCTGGAGGAGCCGACTGGGACCAGTTTGCAGAGGGCCTTGCATGTGAACACTGATGAGAAGTGGTACACATTTTAGCACAGTCAGGTCATGAGCAGAATTGCCTTTTGGAACAGTGACCATGGCCACTGTTCCCCCTCAAAAGCACTCCTCTAAGCCAAAAAAAAAAAAAAAAAAAAAAAAAAAAGGCTTAGAGGAGTGCTGAAAGAGGCTGAGGCAGAAAGATCAGTTAGAAAAATGTAAAATAATGACAATGATGATGATGATGATGTCTCTAGCATGGCAATAGGATGAAACAAGGGCTTAGATTCAAGGAAGAATTACCAGATAGAATCAAGAGACTATGTATGCTGCTTGAATGATATAGGGGTGACGGTGAGTGGGGCTTGTCCAAGATGATGTGCCCAGTGTCACACTGTGGACCAGCACTATCTCCACACATTCAGATGACTAGAGCAGTTAATAAAGGAGAAGTGAAGAAGTCAGATGGTGTCAGTGGAAAAGGGTACAATTTAAGAGTGTGTTTTCTTTTTTTTCTCTCTTTTCTTTTTTTTGGGGGGGCGGGGGGATGGAGTCTCGCTCTGTAGCTCCGGCTGGAGTGCAGTGGCACCATCTTGGCTCACTGCAATCTCTGCCTCCCAGGTTCAAGTGATTCTCCTCTCTCAGCCTCCTGAGTAGCTGGGACTACAGGTGCGCTCCACCATACTTGGCTAATTTTTGTATTTTTAGTAGAGAAGGGGTTTTGCCATGTTGGCCAGGCTGGCCTTGAACTCCTGACCTCAAGTGATCTGCCTGCCTTGGCCTCTCAAAGTGCTGGGATTACAGGCATGAGCTACCATCCCCGCCCGGCCTAAAGGTGTGTTTTCTATAGGAAAACTGCTTCCTTCTCTCCTTCCTGCGTGGAAGTCAAGATGCAACTCAAAAATCCACTTAGCAGGCAATGAGATGAAGCACTGCTAGAAGTCCCATTTCATGACAAGGTCAATTACTCAGACTTTACTGGGAGCCCATCAAGACATGGCATATGCCTGGCACAGAGAGGGCACTTAACAAATGCTTGTCCATTCAATTTGTTAAGCAGGAAGTGAACAAAGTGGTGGGCTGAGTCTCAGAATTACATGCATCTTCTAAATCCCTCTGTGCCCTGATTTCTTCATTTATAAAATGGAGAGTAAAATGTTAGGAATTAAAAGAAAAAAAATTCTTTAAATAAGACTGATCAAGAAGCACTGATATTGGGAAGAATGGGCAGCTATCTGAGATCTGTATCTAATGATAAGTAATCTATTAAATAGAGGCTACCAACTGGAGTTGATATATACTCATTTTATACTCTATATATATATATCTCCAAAGTTTTACATACTACCTTTTAGCCACAAGGCAAATAAACAAATAAAATAAAATGCAAACGTCATGAAATTTACATGGTAAAGCTAACCTTCTTTATTTATTTATGTATTTAATTTACTTATTTGAGACAGAGTATTGCTCTGTCACCAAGGCTGGAGGGCAGTGGCAAGATCACAGTTCACTGCAACCTCTGCCTCCCGGGCTCAACTGGCCCTCCCACCTCAGCCTCCAAAGTAGCTGGGACTACAGTTGTGCACCACCATACCTGGCTAATTGTTTTGTAGACATGAGGTTTCATCATGTTGCCCAGACTGCTCTCAAACTCCTGGGCTCAAGTGATCCTCCCACCTCGGCCTTTCAAAGTGCTGGGATAATAGGCTTGAGCCACTGTGCACAGCCCGAAAAACTAATTTTTTATGGAAGTCTTACTGAAGCAAAAATAAATATATAAATAAAATCGTGTTTAAGTAGGGCTCTTAATTTTGAGAAAAACAACATTTGCAAGAAGTCTTCATTTTAATAAAAAGAACCTAAAAATTGTAGCATAGGTTTACATCTGCTTTTAAATGTCATTCATAATAAAACATTATTGCTTTAAAAATATTAGCTTATTAAATAGGTAAGTTCAATAAGTTATAAAGGAGTTAAATGTTTGTATTAAACATGTGAACCACCAGAATTTTTCATATTCTGTCAATCAGGCAGAAGTTGATGTAACTGGAAATGTTCAGAATATGCCAGTTTGTGACATTCCACTGGATATCCTCACAGTCAAATGCTCAAAAAATATCCACTGATTGAATGAAATCAAGAAAAATCATCACACATAACATGCATGTGTAAGCTAGACAACAAACATATAAATGAACTGTACCATTTAATTTTTAAAACAGACTACACAGCTTCTCTATCACACTAGTTAGAAAATAATCCTTGTAGCACCTCAAATAATTCTTCATAACGAAACCAAAAGATGACTCTTTGCCTCTAAGGCACCACCGGCTAAGGGAGGGCTCCCTTGAAAATGGCCCCTATCCTTCTACTGTTTTAATTTTTTTTATGAATGAACGTATCAGACTTAGACTTTTAGCTCTGTGGCATTACACATGGAAACACTTTCAAAATTATACTAAATAAATGACAGGCTTTTAGTTGTTTTTTAATTAGGAAAAATACCTAGTCCTTCAAAACTAGGTATTTTACTTTGAATTTTATTTGTAATCAAAATGTTGTTCTGGAAGGCTTTTCTGTAGTTTTAATTACTCAAACATGTTCCTATGGGACTTGATGTCACCACTGTATAGCAATCCTGCAGATGGCAAAAGTTTAAAATAGAATTAAACTAAGCTATTAATTATGTAGACAGGGTAAAAGAAATATAAATGAATAGCTTTTAAAATAAATTTTAGTACTTCTAACTGCCAGAATGGCAGCTGTTTGTCTACTTTCTTGGGAGACAGAAGAGTCAAGTTAGCTTATGCTTTGCTATTGTTTATACAAAATAAAATATTGGTTCTCGTGTTTAAAATGCCAAAGGATAGAAATGTGATTCTTACAGACAATCCTGCTTACGGTTTTGCTTAGTGAGGGCAGGGTTGATTCTTCAAATTCTTTAGATTAAAAGTTAGGAAGGCCAGTGCAGTGGCTCACGCCTATAATCCCAGCACTTTGGGAGGCCAAGGTGGGCGGATCACTTGAGACCAGGAGTTTGAGACCAGCCTGGCCAACATGGTAAAACGCCATCTCTACTAAAAATACAAAAAATTAGCCAGGTATGGTCGCGCATGCCTATAATCCCAGCTAGTAAGGAGGCTGAGGCATGAGAATTGCTTGAACCCAGGAAGCAGTGAGCCAAGATTGCTCCACTCACTATATTCCAGCCTGGGCAACAGAGTGAGACCTTGTCTAAAAAAAAAAAAAGGAAAAGGAAAAAGGAAGAATTTTCTTTCCTTCCTTCCTTCCTTCCTTTCTTCCTTCCTTCCTTCCTTCCTTCCTTCCTTCCTTCCTTCCTTCCTTCCTTCCTTCCTTCCTTTTTTTTTTGGTGGAGTCTCACTCTGTCATCCAGGTTGGAGTGCAGTGGCACTATCTTGGCCACTGCAACCTCCACCCCCCCGGTTCGAGCAATTCTCCCACCTCAGCCTTCCAAGCAGCTGGGATTACAGGCATGTGCCACCATTCCTGGCTAAGTTTTGTGTTTTTAGTAGAGACAGGGTTTCACCATGTTGGCCAGGTTGGTCTTGAACTCCTGACCTCAAGTGATCCGCCTGCCTCGGCCTCTCAAGGTGCTGGGATTACAGGCATGAGCCACCGTGCCCAGCCTATAAGGAAGAATTTTCAAGTTGGATTAAATTACAGATTTTTATTTCTTCTTCTTCCACTGGTAGACAATGTAATTTTTTATTTCATCTGAAACACTAATGGTGAACTGGAAACTCTTCATTTTATACTCTAGAAATGCCATAAAACATTCTCCCTAAATTATATTCAAGTCACTGTTCAGTCCACTAAATCCTCAATAACACTATATTGCCTCATGAAACGTAAGCTCGATTTCTTGAATCAGCATTTTCTTTAATACTACCCAGAGGATATGAGAGTTCAGCAGCTCCTAAAGGTTCCCACCATTTTTTCTATGAATCCCAAAGACATTAGAGAAAAGTACAAAATGCAAAAATTCTAAGAAAGCCACAAAGGAAGGTTTTACAGAGGCTCTCTTGGCCATTTGAGGCAAAAAGTCAGTGCATTTTATCAAATTAAATTTTTTTTTTTTTTTTGAGCGGAGTCTCGCTGTTGTCAGTCCAGGCTAGAGTGCAATGGCATGATCTCAGCTCACTGCAACCTCTGCTTCCCGGGTTCCAGCAATTCTCCTGCCTTAGCCTCCCAAGTAGCTGAGATTACAGGTGCCCGGCACCTGTAAAACATGGTGAAACCCTGTTTCACCATGTTGGCCAGGCTGGTCTCGAACTCCTGGCCTCAGGTGACCCACCTGCTTCAGCCTCCCAAAATGCTGGGATTACAGGCATGAGCCACCGTGCCTGGCCATCAGATTAATTTTATAAGAAAAGTACAACCTTGTTCATGTGGTATTGCCCTATTGCTAAAGATGGTAAGGGCTTTTTTTTTTTTTTTTTGAGACGGAGTCTCACTCTGTCTCCCAGGCTGGAGTACAGTGGCACGATCTCGGCTCACTGCAAGCTCCGCCTCCCAGGTTCACGCCATTCTCCGGCCTCAGCCTCCTGAGTAGGTGGGACTACAGGTGCCCGCCACCACACCCAGCTAATTTTTTAGTATTTTAGTAGAGTCGGGGTTTCACCGTGTTAGCCAGGATGGTCTCAATCTCCTGACCTAGTGATCCACCTGCCTCGGCCTCCCAAAGTGCTGGGATTACAGGCGTGAGCCACCGCGCCCGGCCAAGGCTTTGTTTTTATTGTACAATAATAGTGTTAAAATGTTAGGTTATACCTTCACACAAATAACAGATCAAATATTCTGGACCTCTGATAAATGATCTCTTAGGCTCACAACTCCTTTGCCTACACCTTTCCTCCATCGTAGTATTACAAAGATAATTCAGAAAGGCTTAAAAATATACCTACTGTTAACCTTTTCCATTTCATAATTGTGAGCAATGAATAAAGATGTGTAGTTTAATTCAGGAGAAAGGATAACATTGAGCTCCAATCCTTAATACTTCGTAATTCACATAAAACAGGACAACTCAGAGTTGACTTTTCTAAAACAACTTAATGGTAGCTACCATTAATTAATTTGAATACAGCTGAAATGGTGCTTTTGATTCAATGTAAAATGAACAACTGCTAATGATCAGAATGATACTCTCTTTCTAGAGAAAGATAATTGAATAATGAAGAGGAAGAGCATTATTTTTTACTTTCTTCATTTATTTATAACATTATTTCTCATTTAAAAATTTTTGCCCAGGTATGGTAACTTCTGCTTGTAATCTCAGTACTTTAGGAGGCCAAAGTGGGAAGATCGCTTGAACCCAGGAGTTCAAGAGCAGTCTGGGCAACATAGGGTGACTTCATCTCTACCAAAAAAATAAATAAATAAATTAGCCGGGCATGGTGGCATGTATCTGTAGTCCCAGCTACTTGAAAGGCTGAAGTGGAGACAATGGCTTGAGGCTGGGAGGTTGAGGCTGCAGTGAGCCATAACTGTGCTACTGCACTCCAGCCTGGCCCACAGAGCAAGACCTTGCCTCAAAAAATAAAGAAAGAAAGAAATAACAATTTTCATTTTCCTAGCAATTCTACTTCTAACAGTAAATCCTAAGGAAACAATCAGAGCTATGTAAAAAAGATCTCTATGTACAGGTGGTCAATGAGTAATTTTTAATACTAAAAAGTAAGAAGTCTCTTGAGGATTCAACAAGATGGTGGTTAAGAACCGGTCAAATAATTTTACTCATATAATAGAAAATTATGAAGCTATGAAACTATAGACCAGTGTTGTCTAACAGAAATAGAATATGACTGACATTTGTAACTTTAAATTTTCTAGTAAGCACATTAGAAAAAGTAAAAAGTAACAAGTAAAATTAATTTTGTTAATATATTTTATTTAGCTCAACGTATTTGAAATATTTCAACATGTAATCAATATAAAAATTAGTAATGAGATATTTTACTTTTTAAAAATTGTGTTTGTTGTTCCGGCCGGGAGCGGTGGCTCACGCCTGTAATCCCAGCACTTTGGGAGGCCGAGGCGGGTGGATCACGAGGTCAGGAGATCGAGACCATCCTGGCTAACACAGTGAAACCCCGTCTCTACTAAAAATACAAAAAATTAGCCGGGCGCCATGGCGGGCGCCTGTAGTCCCAGCTACTCGGGAGGCTGAGGCAGGAGAATGGCGTGAACCCAGGAGGCGGAGCTTGCAGTGAGCTGAGATTGCGCCACTGCACTCCAGCCTGGGCGAAGGTGAGACTCCGTCTCCAAAAAAAAAAAAAAAAAAAAAAAAAATTGTGTTTGGTATCTGGTGTGTTTTTTGCACGTACAGCACATCTCAATTCAGACTAGCCACAATTCTAGTGCTCAACAGCCCATGTTGCTAGTGGTTACAGTATTAAACAGTGTAGGTATAGATAAGGCTTAGATCTAGAAAATCATTAATGAGATATTAAAATTTAAAAATAGACTATGACATAAGTACAGTATATTTCTAATTGTATGCTTTAAAAATCTATGAATAAGAGAAAAAAACCTAGAAGGGTATATACCAAAATGTTTACCATGTTATTCTGGGGATAGATTTTTTTTTCTTCTTTTTTTTTTCTGTATTTTTTGCCTGTTTGACAATAAATCTATATTATCGTGAAGTTAATGAATGGTTATGTTATTTAATATTTTCCAATCAGCACTGATTAGATTTATGATGACTTAAACATTCAACTCCAAGAACCTGATCCCTGAAAAATAACTGTACTTGTCTTTGTTCCGCATTTCATACCAGTGAGTACTAATTTCATTGTCCATAGAGAATAATTCACTGCTGTGAACAAGACTTACATTTTGAGCATAAGGCCTAACATTTGCCCCTTAAAAGTGGTGTGTGTAAATATAGTATAAGAACCGTGGGAAAATTATTTCATTGCCTGTTAAATAACCATTTGTTAAGTCTAGACAACAATCATAAATAGTCATTATTTATAAAGTTGCCAAAGTGCTTGGGGGAATTGTATAATAAATAGGCAATGTGACCAACACCTCCTTGTACTGCCATACCCCACAAAAAAAAAGAGAGACAGAAAATACATAAATTGGCAAAGATGCTAAATATAGACTAAATTTACTCTGAAAAGTAAAACAAAACAGAAAGGAATGTCACACGCATGGCACCCACTTCACACAGCAGAGGCCTTGTTCTTCTGACACTCTTCATCTTGTGTCTTCAACTCCCCTCCCACACAAAAACACCCCTAAGGACAAAACTAGCCCAACTTCCTCTTCAACATTTTCTCTCAATATTCCCCCATCACTAGCTCTGCACTGTCTAGCTATGCTGACATTCCTTATTGTATCCTCAACAAGGTTCCTATTACCTTCAGGTAGGCCCAGGAAATATTTGACCTAGATTGATTTTATTGAGAAATAATGACTAAAACTCCTACTTATTGTATAAAGTAGGGCTTATGGTCAGTAATAGAAGCACACAAAAACATGTAGATACTTACAGATGGTGGTCAGGGCAATAAAGGAAAAGATGAAGAAAGAAAGAAAAGAGCAGATCCGGATGCAGAAGGGGTCAGGAAAGTCCCCTCCATTGACAATGGACAATCTCCACTGAAGATGAGCGCTGAGAGATGAGAGCCTGCCAGGAAGAATGGGAATAAGCATCTTCCTGCAGAAGTGAGGGTAGAAGTACTGGTCCAGGGCGGATGGGGACTTGGGTGAATTCCGAAAGGGCAGGCCAGTGTTGGCTGGACTATGATAAGGGAGTGGGAGGATGCCAGAGCTATTTCAGCCTGTGGGCATCCAGCAGAGGGGCCAGCAACAGTGTGTGAGCTGTGGCTATTATTATTATCCTTAACAACAGAAGCAATAGGTAAAACGCATTAAGCACTTTTGATGAGCTAGACACATGCTAAGAACTCTACACATAAGAATGGGTTAATTCTCTACAGTAGCCCTTTGAGATAGATATTAACCAAGAGGTTAATAATTTGTCTAAGGCAGCATGCCTTGTAAAGGGCAGAGCAGGGATCTGCTGAGTCTGGAGTCAGGACTCTTCCTCTCTTTGGCAGAGTCTCTACTTCCAAGTGTTACACTCAGATGTTCATTACCCCCACAATTGTGGGAAAAGGAACAGTTTTTTGAAAGGGGATACTAAAAAAATCCCCAAAGAAACAGATTTATTTTCCTAGAAAGATAAACCTATCTATGAACACAAAATACAAACCATTCTTGTCTAAAGCCATGGAGTAAGGACAAAGAAAATATGTATAGTGTGCTGCAGTAGATATGTATGGTTTTTGACTTCCTGACATTTATTTTCCTTTTCCCTAATAAAAATAATTTTTCTTTGGGACACCATCTCTCATCCATTCTGTTTGTGATAGTTTTGGTGGGGCAGAACCCACCCTCAGGTTTAGGGTGGGACATAAGACCCTGTAAACCTAGGCAACTGGAACATTCCATACCCATGGCCAGCAACTGGTTCAGATATGGTATATGACTGATGGCACATCAGCTCAATTCTGGAACTTTCCTGAATTATTGAGGAAGATACAAACGTACAGCTGCTGGTGTGCACACCTGCTCCATCTTGGACAATATTGCCTGACAATGAAGCCAGCACAAGAGAAAGACATGCTGAAGAAGAAGAGATGGCAGTCCTTAGGAATCACAAAACATATAGATTCCACCATGCTAGCAGCAACATTTAGTCTTGGACTTTTCAACTGAATGAACCAACACATTTCCTTTTCTCAGAGAAGCTAATTTGAGTTGGATTTTTCAAACAGAACAGACCTGGTGTGGCTCAGAGTCAGTATAGAGGAAACTGATATGAGGGTCAACAAAGGCCAGTGTTAGCCAAAATAGCAGAAAGGTGGTCAGAAAGATCCTAAATTTTATGACCATTGAGAAAATTGTTTGAGAATTCCAGTGGTTAGAATGAGATTGCTCTTCCTTAGGGGCAGGCAGCCAACAGAGTAGGAAGCAGAGCTTTGAAATGCAGGTGCAAGCTGGATATGGTTACACGCCCTCTAGTCCCAGCTATTGGGGAGGTCGAGGCAGGAGGATTGCTTGAGCCCAAGAGTTTGAGGCTGCAGTAAGCTATGATTGTGCCACTGCACTCCAGCCTGGGCAACAGAATGAGAACCTGTCTATTTAACAAGAAAGAAAGAAAAGAAATAAAATAAAATAAAATAAAATAAAATAAATATAGATATAAACAGCCAGGAGTCAATAAATAGTTATTGGTTGTTTAATGTATATGATGATCTGTGCTAGGTGTAGGAATACGATAATGAACAAGAGATAGTCCCTTTCCCCCTTGGAGTTCATCAGCTACTCCAGAGGGCAAAGGAAGGAAGCACAGGCTAGTACACTCACATCATAATTTACCCACAAACTGAACACAGTACATTCAAAGCAACACCTGAGTGAAAGAAAAGTCTTGGTTCTCTGGTCTACACAGAAATATCACCCACTGAACAGTGTGATGAAAGGCTCAAACGTGCAAAGGCCAAAAGATAAAGAGAATGGAAAAGATGAAAAGATCAGCATCAGTAGTAGCAGCAATTATGGGCAGAAAGACTTAGACACTGGAACTGAGGGACTCCAAGGGGACTTTTGTCTATTTCCAGAAATGAAGACGCTAAAGAAAGAAATTAATTCAGGAAACTGGGGATAGAATGTAAGGAGGGACACCACAAAACAGGGCCAACATTAAAAATGCCTCTTGGTGATGCAAACTACTGTTAGGCCTGGGAGATTTTCCTGGTTTTCACCACCCCTAGATCCTCCAGCTGATCTCTCCTTCCAACCAATTCCTGTTTCCTCAGATCAATTCTCCATCCAGCTCCCTCTTCGGCAGAGTTGGACATTAGCTGCCTTCCTGAACTCACAGTCCAGTGTTCTGAAACTAACCAAGGGCTCCTGGGGTATGGTCTCCTATATTCTTTTGTGTCCCGGTCTTCAGACCTGGACTTTTTCTTTGGTTCCTGCTACACTGCTTAGTTCTAACAGCTTCTCTCACCTGACTCCCTGAACTTATGTGTAGAAGGTTCTCGTTTCTGAGTTCCTGAACTCTGCTCACCTGGGCAAGATGCTGCCACTTTCTTTGGGTCATCCGATGCTGAGGTTGCCTGAATAGCCCCTGAGCCCATCACTGTCTTCTCCTACCTCTTCCCATCCCTCTTGTCCACTCTTTCATCTTGAAGGGCTTTTCTTCACTTGGTGTGCATAGTTTTTGCTCCATTTGCCATGAGGACGCATTAAGTTTCATGTTCATATAATGGCAAATTTTATCCATCTTTGGGAGGGTTACTGGTATGTATACATATTATAATTAGCAATGCTCTTAAATGAACTCTTTGGTAAAACTACATGTAATCCACCTATGGAGTTGTTTTGGTTCTTCTTGATTCTCACATTTACAAAAATTTCAACATAAAGATCCTATTTAGGTGTTGCTAAATTAAAACACCTCACTCAACACAAATATGCCTAATAAATTATCTGTTTTGCTTTACCTGGGGCCTAAGTAGAGACTTCTTTTTTTTTTTTTTTTTTTTTTTTTTTTGAGACAGGGTCTTACTCTGTCACCCAGGCTGGAGTGTAGTACGTAATCATGGTTCATGATTCATCACAGTTCATCAATGTAGCCTCAACCTCCCAGGCTCCAGTGATCCTCCTGCCTCAGCCTCTGGAGTAGCTGCGACCACAGGTGTGCACCAGCATGCTCAGCTAATTTTTTTTTAAATTTTTTTTGGAGAGACAGGGTCTTGCCATGTTGCCCAGGCTGGCCGCAAACTCCTGGGCTCAAGCGACCATCCTGCCTCTGTCTCCCCAAGTGCTGGTATTATAGGCATGAGCCACCATGCCTGGCTGTCTGAGACTATTCTTAAACAAATCTGCCAGGGAACAAAAACCCAAACCAAACAAAACCCAGTAATATTGACCATATCAAACAGGCTTGAATACCAACTCTGTTTTACTGAGTATTTAACCATCACTTTGATTCAATCATTCAACAAATATTTAATGAGTGTTTACTGTGTACCAGACAGTGATTCAAGCCTTGGAGATTTAGTGGAAAAGAAGATATTTTCTGAATATTTCATATGTGCTGACTAGCAAACTATGCTCTCCTCCTTTGTGGAACCACTACTTTGTAAATTCAACTTTTATCCCTTCCTGTGCTTTGGGGATTCTGCCCAAGATACACTCCCAAAATGGCATGTCCATCTCAGGACTCACTTGTTCAAAGAAGCGTTCTTTCAACCAAACAATCGTGTAACAGTAACACTGAAATAAAGCAATGACATAATACAATGAAACCTATCATCTATAGTTAACAAAACTGAGGCAATGGGCAGTTAAAAACACTTTCCCAAGGTCGTCCAAAGAGTGTCTGTGTTGGGAGAAGTATTAAATCTCTTGACTCTTAATCTAGAGCTCTTGGCTGGGTGTGGCTCACATCTGTAATCCCAGCACTTTGGGAGGTTGAGGAGACAGGATCGATTGAGCTCAGGAATTCGAGACCAACCTGGGCAACATAGGGAGACCCTGTCTCTAAATATATATATCCAGTGCTCTTTCTTCTCTTTCATTGTCCAATATGGTAGCCATTAGGTCCATGTGGCTATTTAAATTTAGATTTAGAAATAAGAATCCAGTTCCTCAGCTACACTAGCTACCTATCAAGTTGCTCAACAGCTAGTAGCTTCATACTAGGCAGCAAAAAAAAAATAGATGGTCTCCATCATTGCAGAAGGTTCTGTTGGATAGTGATGTGGGGTCAAAAACACAGTGCTTGCATGGTTCTGACTCAGCATTTCTCAAACTTAAATGTGCATAGCATTCACCTGGGGATGCTGCTAAAATGCTGATTCTGATACAGAAGATAGGGGTGTGGGGGTGGAGGTGCTGACATTTTACAATACTAATAAACGCTGAACAATAGAACTGCTACTGGTCGGAGGATCACTCCATGTCCCGAGCATGGAGTATCAAGATTCTAGCTCATCATTCTTTTTCCCTTCTCTGAACTTCTACTAGAGTTAATACCATATGGTTTAATGCCCTAATAGTTTGATGTGTATCTTTTTTGTCTTCCCAATTAGATTTTAAGCTCATTAAGACACAGAACCACATATTATTACTCTTCACATCCCTAATTATGGACCACACAGTGTAGGGATACAAGGGAAGTAAGTTTTCCTATCTTTAAGTGCATTATATATAATGCAGTTTGCTGCAAATTGCTGCAATGTGACACATAAATACAGTTCCTTGTTTCTTTTTTAAAGACATTAGGTCTTTTATCTAACCATTTATTGCCTTAGATTTCCCAAAAGTTAGAGAGTGGTAGCCATGCTATCTCAACTTCAAGAAAAAAACATGGGAAGTAATTCTATTTAGTGGCTTTAAAATGAATTTTAAATTTTAATATAACATACATCAAATAATTTAAGAAATAGCTGAAAAATATAATGTAATTTGATAGCTGAAGGAATGCTGAATAGTCTCCTGAAAGTACAAAAACTTGAACGTCAAAGTACTGTCTTGAAGTTAGAAAATGATTAAAATATTCACAAAAGTAATACAATCTGGCCGGGCATGGTGGCTCACTCCTGTAATCCCAGCACTTTGGGAGGCCGAGGCAGGTGGATCATGAGGTCAGGAGATCAAGACCATCCTGGCTAACACGGTGAAACTCCGTGTCTACTAAAAAATACAAAAATTAGCCGGGCGTGGGGGTGGGCGCCTGTAGTCCCAGCTACTCGGGAGGCTGAGACAGGAGAATGGCGTGAACCTGGGAGGCGGAGCTTGCAGTGAGCCGAGATCATACCACTGCACTCCAGCCTGGGCAACAGAGTGAGAGGAGTCTCAAAAAAAAAAAAAAGTAATACAATCAGAAACTCAATCTGTGTCCTTATATTACTGAGACCTATTTTACCCTGAAATAGAGAGCAATGTCTTTGAATAAGACAGCTGCTGTCTTGTTATGAGCACAATTCTTATGATAGCTTTCCATCCAAAATTTCCTATTTTTCTAGAAATCTCAGCAATCCCTATTTGTAATCAGTTATTAATTAAAAGCTTTAGAGTTAGGTTTATAAAGTCAGTCATTTTTGTATTTTGAAAAGTCACATATTTATGCATTAAGTGTTTTTAAAAAGAGTCCTTTGTGCCTTCTTAAATGTATTCCTGACAAAGCAACAAGAAAAAAAGTTTTATTAATGCACAAGACTGAAAGAAATGTCAAGTATGCTAGGGTTCTGGTTTTGATTTTGGACTTCAGAGAAAGTTAAAGAAACAGTGGAACAGAGCCTTTTAATTACAATCTAATGTCCTAGAGAATACTTGATATCTCTCCCAGTGGGCATTCTAGGCAGTGTGAGAAGAAAATCAACTGTGATCGGTACAACATAGACTCATTCCACCTAGTCAAGTTAATCAGGGATTACATTGTGTGTACATCATGAACCTCCCTGGTTTTAAGATGGTGTTTTTCACATTAAAAGATGGAAATGTTTCAAGAATTAAATCCATAGCTTTACTCGTGCTACATAACATAAGCCAATAAAAGTTTGTGCTACGATTCCTCAAACTCCCACTTCACTGTGGGGAGGATAACTGATAGAATGTTTCCCCCAGGAGGAGATAAGCAGCTCTGATAGAAAGATGGCTGCAGTGTCACAGTAAGAGCTTGAGTCTGAAGTTGCTACCTGAAAACAAATTCTCTACTCAGCCTCCTCATCATGTTGGTCTTAGGAAAATTATCTCTTTAAGACTCAGTTTCTTCATTGGTGAAATGGGAAGGCCAGGAGGATTGTTAGGAGCATTTAATGCAATACTGACCATATGGCACTTATAGTAAACAAATATTTAGCATGAAGTAAGCTTTAAATGAATGCTAATTATTTTTTATTATATCTGAAAGAGATTTATCATAGCTTGGTGGTCATGAAATATATATATATATATATACATATTTTTTTTTTTTGAGATGGAGTTTTGCTCTTGTTGCCCAGGCTGGAGTACAATAGTGTGATCTTGGCTCATTTTAACCTCCGCCTCCTGGGTTCAAGCGATTCTCCTGCCTCAGCCTCCCAAGTAGCTGAGATGACAGGTATGCACCACCACGCTGGCTAATTTTGTATTTTTAGTAGAAACAGGGTTTCACCATGTTGGTCAGGCTGGTCTCAAACCCCTGACCTCAGGTGATCTGCCCACCTCAGCCTCCCAAAGTGCTGGGATTACAGTTGTGAGCCACCGCACCCAGCCGAAATATTTTCTTCTACCTCCATCAAGCCTCCTTACTCCTTACGATCCTCTCACTTTGTGGTTGTATTTAGAAATCTTCCCTCAAATTATACAACATATCTATTTATGGGTATAATAGAGAAGTATTTGGTTTTCTTTCATTTAAACAAGTATATTAGCTGCTCACTTGGAATTGCTCTATAGCCCCCATTCAGAGATAAATAATTCAAAGAACTGAAATACAACTTCAAGAAATATACTAATATACAAATACAGTTGGTAACATAAGATGCACTTTTCCAGAGGAAAACTTTTAGGCATCGGTTGCTGAAATGAGGTCCAGATAGCTCAGAACAAAACAGAAGTTGGTGATTATATGCATAATTTATATTATATAAGGAAAAAATTACTCAGATCACAAAGAAGATTGTTTTTGTCCTCAATTATCTAGTTTGGTTGTTGTTTCCTATGCAAGAATCATGCCAACTCTACTCTTCTCTCTTTTTTTTTTTCTTTTTTTTGAGACAGGGTCTTGCTCTGTTGCCCAGGCTGGAGTGCAGTGGTGCCATCATGGCTCACTGCAGCCTCGACCTCCTGGGCTCAAGCAATCCTCCCACTTCAGCCTCCCAAGTAGTCAAGACAGGTGCACACTGCCACACCCAGCTAATTTTTACATTTTTTGTAGAGATGGGGTCTCACTATGTTGCCCAGGCTGGTCTCAAACTCCTGGGCTCAAATGATTCTCCCGCCTCAGCCTCCCAAAGTGCTGGGATTACAGGCATGAGCCACCATGCCTGGACCCCCACTCTTCTTTTTTTGAGCACAGAGCCTTGCTCTTTCCACCATATAAGGACACTGCAAGAGGCATCATTTATGAACCAGAAAGCAAGCCTTCACCAAATGCCAAATTTGCCAGTGCCCTGATCTCAGGCTTCCCAGTCTTCAGCCGTGTGAAAAATACATTTCTGTTGTTTATAAGCCACCCAGCCCAAGGTACTTTGTTATAGCAGCTCAAATGAACAAAGACACCCCTTTATTTCCTATAAACTGTGTAAGGCTTGCTAAGATTCAGGCTAAGTGTCCTTGAAAAGATTTCACTGGTGACACTGTGTACAGTTGACACTTGAACAATGTAGGTGTAAGGGGCGCTGACTTCCTGAGCAGCCACAAATTCATGTATAACTCTTTTTTGAGATGGGTCTCACTATGTTGCCCAGGCTGCACTCGAACTCCTGGGCTCAAGTGATCCACCTGCCTCATTCTCCCGCAAGGCTGGGACTATGGGTATGTGCCATCGCATCCAGCTCTACATGGAACTTTTGACTCCTCAAAACTTTTTTTTTCTTTTGAGACGGAGTCTCGCTCTGTCACCCAGGCTGGAGTGCAGTGGCGCCATCTCAGCTCACTGCAAGCTCCGCCTCCCGGGTTCATGCCATTCTCCTCCCTCAGCCTCCCAAGTAGCTGGGACTACAGGTGCCCGCCCCCATGCCTGGCTAATTTTTGTATTTTTAGTAGAGGTGGGGTTTCACCGTGTTAGCCAGGATGGTCTCAATTGCCTGACCTCGTGATCTGCCTGCCTTGGCCTCCCAAAGTGCTGGGATTACAGGCGTGAGCCACCGCACCTGGCCAACTCCTCAAAATTTAAATAATAATAGCCTACTATTGACCAGAAGCCTCACTGATAACATAGTTGATTAACACATATTTTGTATAAGTATTATATACTGTATTTTTACAATAAAGTAAGCTAGAGAAACAAATGTTAAGAAAATCATAAGGAAAAGAAAATATACTTATTATTCATTAAGTGGAAGTGGATAATCGTAAAGGTCTTCATCCATGTCATCTTATGTCAAGTAGGTTGAGAAGAAGGAAGAGAAGGTGCTGGCCTTACTATCTCAGGGGTGGCAGAGGTGGAAGAAAATCCACATATAAATGGAACTACACTGTTCAAACCTGTGTTGTTCAAGGGTCAACTGTACTTCATTGCTGCACATCAAGAAACATACTAGGCTGCCTTACTATTTACAGATTTACGAGTGATCACTTGATTATGTTGGTCAGCACCAGATTTTTCCATTAGGAAGGTATGTATTTTTCTTTGTCAGTATATGTAATGTACAGCTAATTATATAGTAGATGTAATTTTTTTTGTAGTGTGTCAATGCACTATTCCTAACAACCTTCCCACTTCTGCAGCTAATTTTTGTTGTATTTGTCATCTATCATCACTATCAATTAAAATCCTCTGCACGTTTCAGGATTTGGGCTGGGAATCTGCTGAGGCAAAATCTCCCCTACTCCCAACTTCCCATCTCCCATAATGTTAACATGTATGGACCTAACTTCAGGCCCCTAAAGATAAGCCAAGTAAAAGTTAGTGAGCATTATTACCCTTTGCAGGACAGGAGAGTTCCATCAGGAAGTTCACTCTCTACCAAAAACTCTAAGGATAATGCTAACCCTCTGATAGAACTAGTTACGCTCTTAAAAATTTTTATTTTTTATTTTATCAAAGTAATATATAAGTATATGTTTTTAAGAGCAAAATAGTGAGGGCTAAAAGTCTACAACAGAAATGGTAGTTACCGGGCTGCTGAAGGCAACCACTTTTGTCTCTTGGAGCTATTTCTTCTGAGATTTACCTCTATATTTCAAAATAATATGTAGAGACTACCACAGTTGATTTTCCAACTTGAGTCTGGTCTGACCTCCTGTTATCACATATGAGGATTAGCTGCTTTCCTTCTCCTTGCTTTGCAGGAGAAGTGGAAAAGAGCTCCTAGGACTACCACGCTGAATTTTATTTATTTATTTATTTATTTATTTATTTATTTATTTATTTATTTATTTTTTGAGATGAGGTCTTGCTCTGTCACCCAGGCTGGAGTGCAGTGGCAAGATCATGGTGCAGTGGCATGATCATGGCTCACTACAGCGTCAGCCTCCTGGGCTCGAGTGATCCTCCTGCTTCAGCCTCCTGAGTAGCTGGGACTACAGGTACGTATCACCATGCCCAGCTAATTTTTTTATTTTTTGTAGAGACGGGGTTTCGCCATGTTGCCCAGGATAGTCTAGAACTCCTGAGCTCAAGTGATCTACCCAGCTTCTTCCCCTCAAAGTGCTGGGATTACAGGGGTGAGCCACCATGTCTGGCCTCATACTGAATTTTAACAGCACCTAGCACATAGTTAGCAGGCAGTGAAAAAAACTTGTTGAATGTCATTCAATGAATGACACACATATCCAAATGCACAAAGCCATGCTGCATTCTGCAGTTTCTCATTGTAAGAATGTACTGGGCAGAATGGAAGAGAAATACATAATTTCCCAAAGTCACATGCATTAAATTGTTTATTTGTATCTTGTTTCAGTATGTTCTTGGAAAACATTAAAACTCAACACACTAAAATATTTTGGGACTGGGTGCAGTGGCTCACGCCTGTAATCCCAACACTTTGGGAGGCCGAGGCAGGCAGATCACTTGAGGTCAGGAGTTTGAGACCAGCCTGGCCAAAATGGTGAAACTCTATCTCTATTAAAAATAAAATAAATTAGCTGGGCGTGGTGGCATGTGCCTGTAAGCCCAGCTACTGAGGAGGCTGAGGAAGGAGAATTGCTTGAACTTGGTAGGCGAAGGTTGCAGTGAGCCGAGATTGCGCCATTGCACTCCAGCCTGGGTGACAGAGGAAGACTCCGTCTCAAAAAAGAAAATACATATATATATATATATATATTTATTTATATGGAAGGAGGGAGATTCTTGAAAATTATTTGAATGACTTAGTAAGAAAAATCTATAGTCAAAAGATTTTTTTTCAAGTAATTTCTTAATTAGCAATAGAGAAAAGAATTTAGATGTAAAAAAGCAATCTTTTATAAACACCAATGAACAAACATGCCAGAAAATATATAGGAGATCTTCCCTGGAGTCATGTAGGCTTAGAATTCAGACCTTTGCCTTGTAGAATTTCAAAGCCTGATGCCAAGCCAAAAAATGAAAGGAGGATGTATAAGTTATGAATACTCTGAAAAAACTCCCACCTCATTAATATGTCTCAAAACACATTCCTTAAGGGTAAAGTTAATTAAATCACAGTACACATAAATTTGAAATGGACTGGTAATCAATCACAGACAAAATTATGTTATATAGAGACAAAATGAGAATAGTGGACATAAATAAAAATTAAGTGAAAACAGATTCACACAATGGAAGGAACTTTTCACCTGACTTAATGCTGACTCTCTATACTATCCAGCTTTCAGGGATATTTGAGGCAAACTGAGTAAAGAATTAAATATTCTTCTTCACTTGAGATCTTTTAAAGTAGTGAATCTCATTTTGGGAGGCTGAGGTGGGAGGATCACTTGAGGTCAGGAGTTTGAGATCAGCCTGGCCAACATGGTGAAACCCCGTTTTTACTAAAAATACAAAAATTAGCAAGGTGTGGTGGCCTGTGCCTGTAATCCCAGCTACTCGGGAGGATGAGGTGGGAGGATTGCTTGAACCTGGGAGGCGGTGGTTGCAGTGAGCCGAGATCATGCCACTGTACTCCAGCCTGGGTGACACAGCAAGACTCCATCTCAAACAAAACAAAATAAACTAGTGAATCTTCCATTTAGCACTGGATAATTTCTTAAGCTGACTATAAAACTCTTAAATTTACTGGCTGAATTATGCAGTTTTGTGGATTTTTCGAGACCTTTATATGTGATTTCTCGTTGTCTGACCTTGGGCCTTTCACTTTCATTTCATTTCAACTATTTTGCAAGAAAAGAAAGAAATTTGAACCAGCCATTCTTATTGCTTGTTAACAGTTCTGACAAAATATACCCCAAGTTTTTGCTTGTTTTGTTTTGAATTAGCTGCAAGTTCCAAGTATTCATGCATTCTCACTAATATAGGGACTATCAACAGGAGGTATGAAGTCACCTTCTGTAGCTGGAATAATTTCTATCCCTGAAAAGTTATTTCCCTGATAAATCTTCCTCCTATAACATAGAAACTTAGAATTGGAAGGGTCTTAGCAATAAGTTACTTCTAACCTTTACTGAGGCATCTTCCTAGCAACTACTACTAGGAGGAAGTGATGTATGGTGGAAAGAACAAAGGTTTGGGAGCCAGACAGACCTAATTAATAACCCTGGTATGCCACCTAAAACTTCTGAATTTCAGTTTATTTATCTGTAAATGAGGCTAGCAAAAGTATTCATGAGGCCCTTGGGCAGATTATGTAACATAACAGATGTACAAGGGCCAGCAGCACCATGCTATGGATAAACCCCAGGACTTGGAGTTGGAGCTGGACCCAGCAGGGTCCTGTCCCTGCTTTGTCCCTTCAAGGCTGTGTGTTTCTAAACAGGTCACTTATCTTCTCTAAGGCCCAGTTTTCCTATCTGTAAAATGGGAAAAGATACACCTAATTCATGATATTATTTTTAAAGACTGAATGGGATAACGTATACTATGCTCAAATAATATGATCTATTATCATTAGGTCAATTCAGATTAAAAGCTAGGAGCTGGATAAACCCACTTCCAAGGTTCTCGGATTAACAATGTTATATACATAATAAAGGCAGCTATCTTTATAACTGATAATGTTAATTTATGAGAGGAAAATCAAGGTTACACATTCATAGTACAGGTTAAGTATCCTTTATCTGAAGTACTTGGGACAAGAAGTGTTTTGGATTTTTGATTTTTTGAATTTTGGGATATTTGCATATATGTAATGAGATATCACGAACATGGAACCCAAGTCTCAACATGAAATTTAATTATGTTTCATATACAACTTATACACATAGCCTGAAAGTAATTTTCTACAATATTTTAAATAATTGTGTGCATGAGACAGAGTTTTTAAATTTTGTTTGTTTGTTTTGTGTTTTTTAATAGAGATGTGGTCTCACTATGTTGCTCACACTGGCCTCAAATTCCTGGGCTTATGTGATTCTCCTGCCTCAGCCTCTGAAAGCGCTAGGATTACAGGAGTGAGCCACTGCACTCAGCTGAAACAAAGTTTTAACTGCAACCAGTCACTTGAGGTCAACCAGTTACTTGAGGTGTGGAATTTTCTATTTGTGGTGTCATGTTGGTGTGCTCAAAGAGTTTCAGATTTTGAAGCATTTCAGATTTTGGATTTTTGAATTAGGGATGCTCAACCTACATATGCAGTAGAAAAAAACCATCCTATATTTTAAAGTTTCTCAAACATATTAACACATACATATTTATTATGTGCTTCGTAAACATAAGTCAATATAGAAGACAAAAAGCGGGGAACCCAAAGAGGGTAACATAGGGTACTCCTGAGAAGATAACCATCTAGAAGGGGGTCGAAGGCATCTCTGCACACTGGAATAACTAACTTCACAAGTAGTAAATGCTAAATGGTAAATAAAGGGTGCAAAATAATAAACACTACAGGAGTTCCAAAGAGCAAAGCTAGGCTCACTTTCAGAAGGTACAGTCAAAAGAAGAGGAGGTGGGATTTGTGTTGAGTCTTTGAGGTGGGATTTGGAGAGGAGGTGAGTAGCATGGAGGTCATTATTTCAGATGGAGAGAATGGGCTATCCTGTCCATTCCTCACCTCCAGTTGAAGCTGATGACAAAGATGCAAATATGAGTCTTGGAAGATTCCATCACTTGGTTTAAGAAGAAGGGTGAGGCCGGGCGCAGTGGCTCATGCCTATAATCCCAGCACTCTGGGAGGCCAAGGCAGGTGGATCAGTTGAGGCCAGGAGTTTGAGACCAGCCTGGCCAACATGGTGAAACCCTGTCTGTACTAAAAATACAAAAATTACCTGGGTGTGATAGCGTGTGCCTATACTCCCAGATACTTGGGAGGTCAAGGCAGGAGAATCTCTTGAACCTGGGAGGCAGAGGTTGCAGTGAGCCGAGATCGGGCCACTGCACTCCAGCTTGGGTGACAGAGTGAGACCCTGTCTCCAAAAAACAAACAAACAAACAAAAAACCTAAATAAAGGTCACCTCTCTCCATAGAAAGCTAGGGAAAAAACCATTAGGGGCAATATTAATGAACAATTTGCTACTCGCCCAGCGTTCCTCATTTCCCAGATGTGTATGGTATCAAACTGCTGAAGCTTGGTCAAGGGTAAGAACACGCATCAAAGTGGCTACAGCTGAATCTACATCCTAAGGAATTTGCATGACTACAACATAAAAAGTTAAAGAAACAAGAAAACAAAGGTGGAAATATCTGTTGTTAAGCTTATCTTGACATAGTTTCAGGAGTCATGTGCAGAGTTCTCAGGTTAGGGTTTACTATGACTCAAGGCCACATCTTTCCTTTAGGGTCTGGGATCATGGAACCCACCCCTACCCCTCACTGACATCTCCACCTCGATGACTCAAAGGCACCACACATTCCCTATCTCTAGAATGCACAAGCCTCCTCCCAGCAATTGCCTAAACCTGAACCTACAAGTCCCCATAGACTCTTCCCTCTCTTCCCTAGCTTGTGTAATAGATGGCTCACTTATCTCTCCAGTCCGCTTCCACCTCCTCTAACCTATCCATACACCACACTGCTGCCACATAGAGTATCATCTATAGGATAAAATCTGAACTTCTTAGCAAAGCTCCAAAGGGCATCATTATCTGGCCCCAGCCTATCAGTCTGACTTGAGCTTCCAACATGCTTCCCTTGAAATTTGCATTCTGGCAACATCTAATTACCTAAGAGGTCCTTGAGCTTCACCTGCTTTGGGGGCCTCCCTGTCTTGCACACACTCTTCCCTCTTTACTATACTGACAACTTGGGAGATTTCCACTCATCCTTCTAGCCCAAGCTCAAGCAGCATCTCTGCTCTGATTCGTTTGACACCTTTGCACATGCTGAAATGCTCCGCTGTCCATGTACCTCACAGTACTGCTATTGTTCACAAGGTCAGACTTTGCACCCACATTGCAAGCCCCTTGAAATCAGGGACAGAATATTTTTCTCCTTCTGTCCTCCAACGTGGCACACAGTAGCTCACCCAAACAAAAATCTGTTGAGTATAGTGGCGCATGCCTGTGGTCTCAGCTACTCAGGAGGCCAAGGTGGGAGAATCGCTTGAGTCCAGGAGGTCGAGGCTGCAGTGAGCCATGATCGCGTCACTGCACTCCAGCCTGGGCAACAGAGCGAGACCTTATCTTAAAAGAAAGAAAGAAAAAATCTGTTGAGTAAATGACTGAACTTTAAAATGAGGAAAAGAAGAAGCAATATCATTTGGTTAAAACCAAGAAGTTTGAAGAAATTCACTGGAAACATTAGTTTATTTACTGGAAGGGAAGGGGTGACTTGCATAAGGGTATTCTCTATCAGTTTATCCTTTCTTTGAAACTGCCAACAAAATAGTCTCCCAAATGTCGTACTATAGGGCAAAGAAACACAGTGGCATTTGTTGAAAAGACATAACCCCTACAGTACTACCTGAATTTACAGAGTTTTTGAACTGTTTTCAACTGATACTCAGATTTATCTAGAATATTTCCAATCCTCTTCCTACTACAAAACAACAAATCAACAGAAAACACCACAAAAACTTAGAACCAGCAAGTCAACAGAGATTAAGCAGTAGCTTAGCTTTGAGAATGCTCGAAGTTACTTTCAAAGCCCATCTATAAAGGAGGAGACATTATAAAATTGTCAGGAGAGTTTCTCCTTTTTGGCATCCCTTGACTAACTGGGTGACACACAGATTGCTGCCTGAAGTACTACGGCTGAACTCTAAAATCCTCAAGTTTTGAGTGTTTGGTTAATTGCAATCATTTACTTTCCTTGGGAATTAATAGAAACCATCTGCTTAATGATAAAGCTGAGCTCTGCAATTATTTGAGGAAAAATGTGCCACAGTCAGCACAAAAAAGCCTTATTGAGGAAGCCTGCCAGACATATGTATTTTTTTTATAATTAAAGCCAATTGCATTCATTAATTTTAAAATGCCATTGTGATCAGCTACCTCTTTTTCAAAACTTATCAGCACCACCCTTGTTAATATGCACCTATGCAACCTTCAATTTTAAACTTACAGTAGCTTAAATAACTATAATTGTACAGATGGTTGTGATCACACATCAGAATGTTGAGGTGATCATGAGAAAAAATAAAGATGGAGAAATAAATGTCTACTGTGAACCACATATCTGCCTTCTGGGTCTGATACCTGTGTGTAGCAGAGTTATTTTACTTCCTAGCAAACAGGAAGATTGTTGTAAGCACTCCAAACAAACTGACTTTGAACTGGTCATCAGTCAAAGCTCCCAGTAATACTAACTGCAGTTCTGCTAGCAGATGTGGAGGGTCCCAGAAAAACAGGCAGCTTTTGTTACACAGCAGCCTGCAGAACAGGAAGAGCCAACAAAGTCCCCACTGAATGGCTGTAAATATTGATCCACCTGTAAAGAATAAGGGTGCCATCTCTGTATGATGGCAAATAAATAAAGAAGGAGGAGATCGGAGGAAAGAGAAACACACACATTAGGGCCAATTGGTTGAAGCTGGTTTCTTCTCCCTGTGTGTGGCCCAAGGGAAGAGGAGATGTTTATTTGGACATCCTCCCTTCCAAAAGGTCGGCTGTCTGATTTTCAATGGGTCCAATGCTAGAGTCCAGTTAATTTCATAAACAGACACCATATAGTTATGAAGCAACTTAATAAAGGATTTTGAATTTTTAAAAGCCAGTTTGTGGGAAGCAGCTGATCCACACCACCTCAACCAAAAAACAGAAAGCCCCACTATATTTCTATGATGTTTAAAACTACTACAGTCCTTAACCTACAGTGTGGCATGGAAGCTAAGAAGATGGATTTTGTCAAGTATGACAAATACTGACTGAAATCTCCATTAGCCATTCACAATTCACAACCTGTACACATTCAAGAAAGTTACTTTTTTGTTGTTGTTGTTTGGAGACAGGCTCTCACTCTGTTGCCTAGGCTGGAGTGCAGTTATGCAATCTCGGCTCACTACAACCTCTGCGTCCTGGGCTCAAGTGAACCTCCCACCTCAGCCTCCTGAGTAGCTGGGACCGCAGGTGCATGCCACCACGCCCGGCTAATTTTTGTATTTTTTGGTAGAGACAGGGTTTTGCCATGTTGCCTAGGCTGGTCTTGAACTCCTGGGCTCAAGCAATCCTCCCACCTTGGCCTCCCAAAGTGCTGGGATTACAGGTGTGAGCTCTCACGCCAGGCCAAGAAAGTTCCTTAATGTCACTCTACATTATTTCCTATTTCTGTAAAATGGAGGGAATATTAGTAACAGGAAACTAAGTAAGACAATGTATGAAAAGCACTTAGTCCAGAGCCCCGAACAGAGCAGGTGCTCCCCAAAGTGGGTTGGATTTGCTTTTTTATTCTTATCGTCATTACAGCCAAAGTCAGAGAATTAGCGATCAAGTCTCAGGAATCACCAATGGGGGTCCCATCGTCAGAAGGAAGGCATCTCCTCTCTTCTTTCCAGAGGCACTTGAGGGAGGAAGTTAAGAGTTGGGCACAGACCGCTGTGAGTAGGAGTAGCAAGCAGCAGTTGTATTAGGAGCGTACGTAAAGACCCTGTTTTAAATTGGAGTAAACACAATCACATTTCTGACAAATAGGGAAGTGGTCTCTTAGAATGGCCGTCCCCAATCTTTTTGGCACCAGGGACCCGTTTCATGGGAGACACGGGGGTGGAGTGGGAGTGGATGTTTTCATCAGGCAATAGATCCTCATAAGAAGCGCGCAATCTAGGGAGGTTAGATCCCTCTCCTGCGCGGTTCACGATAGAGTTTGAGCTCCTCTGAGAATCTAATGCTGCCGCTGATCTGACAGGAGGCGGAGCTCAGGCTGTATTGCTCGCTGGCCGGCGGCTCACCTCCTGCTGTGCAGCTCGGTTCCTAATAGGACAAGGACTGGTACTGGTCTTCGGGCTGGGGGTGGGGACCCCTGTCTTAGAATATGAATATTTATGTGTCATCCCCAGGTTCTGAAATTTTTTTTTTTTCTCGGCCGGGCTTGGTGGCTCACGCCTGTAATCCCAGCACTTTGGGAGGCCGAGGCGGGCAGATCACCTGAGGTCAGGAGATCGAGACCATCCTGGCTAACACGGTGAAACCCCGTCTCTACTAAAAATACAAAAAATCAGCCAGGCGTGGTGGCGGGCGCCTGTAGTCCCTGCTACTTGGGAGGCTGAGTCAGAAGAATGGCGCGAACCCGGGAGGCGGAGCTTGCAGTGAGCTGAGATCGCACCACTGCACTCCAGCCTGGGCAACAGAGTGACACTCCGTCTCAAAAAAAAAAAAAACTTTTTTTCTCCAAACAGTAAGTCCATTGTGTTGTGTTATTGAAAGGCAAATTGGCTCTAGAATCGGGGGTGGGGGGGGCGGGGGGGTCTGAGTGTCCCTCCTGTTCCATCATTGCCCAAGGTAACGTCACCTTGGGCAAGTTACTTAACCTCTCTAAGCTTCAGTTTCCTCATCTGTAAAATACAGATAATAGCAGGCACTCTGAATGTGATGGAGGGAGTGGTACTCTAGCAAGTTAAGACAATGGCTTGTAGGGTTGGACTGCCGGGGTTCAAGTCTGGTTCTGCTGCTTACACCAGGTGACCTGCAGCAAATCACTGAGCATCTGCCTCAGTTCTCTCCTTTAAAAACTGGAGACAAAGGCCGGACACAGTGGCTCACGCCTGTAATCCCAGCACTTTGGGAGGCTGAGACGGGCGGATCACCTGAGGTCAGAAGTTAGAGACCAGCCTGGCCAACACGGCGAAACCCCATCTCTACTAAAACTTATAAAAATTAGTAGGGCTTGGTGGCTGGCGCCTGTAATCTCAGCTACTGGGGAGGCTGAGGCAGGAGAATTGCTTGAACCCAGGAGGCAGAGGTTGCAGTGGGCCGAGATCCCGCCATTGCACTCCAGCCTGGGTGACAAGAGTGAGATTCCGTCTCAAAACAAAATGAAACAAACAAACCAACAACAACAAAAAAACAAAACAGGAGACCAAAACACCCATCAAGCTGTGGTGACATTAAATAAGCTGATACTATACAGGGTCTTAAAACAATTTATTTTGTTTATTGTTGTGAAGATTAAAAGAAATAACGCATGTAAGTCTTGCATATGTTATGTGCTCATTACATAGTGTTCCGCATTCTTATTGTAAAGGAAATAGAAAATACAAATGACTAAAAACAGGAAAAAGTAAAATAACCCATAATTTCACACTGAAAACTTGGAATTCAGCAAAGCCCTATACAAATGACCAAAATGGTAGTTGGAGAAAAATTCTATTTCCAAGAAAACTATGGCCATTGATTTCCCTCGTTATCTTTTTTAAAAGGAGACGGAATAGACACTGATGTCTTCCAAAGGTGGGAGGTGACTTTTGTATTTCCCTTTTAGACTCGTTTGCAGTTTACAAGTTACTCAAAGGGTGAACTGGAAACCTGTGAGGAAGAAAAGCATCACAGGAGGTGAGGCAAATTCTTGCTAGAAAAAAAGGAAGTTTCAAGTTTAAAAAAAGACTTTTAACCAAACCCAAGAGAATAAAGGGAGTGAATTTGCTAATGCCAACAAAGCCCGATTCTCTTCGTGGTGAAGGTTATAAAACACAGAACTTTCCCACTAAAAGTGAGGCTCACGTTCCCTTCACCAACTCTTTCCCCAAGGTACTGGGCAACAAGATGAAAATTCCTCTAGTTTAAATAAAACAAAATGGACTAGAACTTGTTTTTTTTTCTTACACGAGTACCTCACTAGGTAGTGCAATATGGACACTTAGATAGGATGGTTCATTTAAGTGTTGCTTCGGGTGGGTAGCTATCAAAAAAATTCTTCAAACTCCTTTAAAATACATAAATTCTCAGGCCAGGCGCAGTGGCTCACCCCTGTAATCCCAGCACTTTGGGAGGCCGAGGAGGGTGGATCACCTGAGGTCAGGAGCTCGAGACCAGACTGGCCAACATGGTGAAACCCTGTCTCCGCTAAAAATACAAAAAATTGGCCAGGTATGGTGGTGCACGCCTGTAATCCCAGTTACTCGGCAGGCTGAGACAGGAGAATCACTTGATCCTGGGAGGCAGAGGTTGCAGTGAGTCAAGATCGTGCCATTGCACTCCAGTCTGGGCAACAAGAGTGAAACTCCATCTCAAAAACAAAACAAAATAAAAAGCAGTAATTTCTGTTAGACTACAGAGGAAAATGGAATAGACTTAGCCCAACTATTTTGGGGTTAAATGGTATTATTGTGGTTATAGATGCAAAAAACAATAATCTTTATGTGAGAGTATAAAATCAGTTTAGCAATGTTTCTTTTCATTGCTTTTCTTATTCCCACCTTTAAAATTTAAAACCTTTCACAACATTTATTTACCTGAGTATTACATACCCATAATTAGCTTTTTCTTCTAAGGGAACACAAAGATCATTATTTCAATGTTTTGTTGAGTTTCAAATGACACAGAGCTCAGAGCTGAAAATGTTCTCATTATGGCTTTTTATAGCTTAACACAAAATTTTGAGATAGAACAAATGGGTATTTGTAAGGTATAATACATTCTAAATATTTTAACAATTAATAAAGGTAACAGTAAAAAATAGCTTTTAAAAAAGCATCCCCCTAGAATCCTTCTAGAATGGCCATTATTTCTGTATAGCATTTTCTTTATATACCACTTGGTTGTTCAGCATTAGCAATAACCTCACTCCTAACCCCAGTGCATATAAACCTTCTATTATTCTAAGGGCCCAGAGAGTAAAAAGAACTATGCCTTTCACTATTTAATCACCAAATTTGATTTTCTTTACAAATAGCCTGAGGTTAGGTCTGTAATATTATGTATCTCTTAATTCCACTTTGAAGGTAAGCAAACATTTACCACCTCACTCAGTTGCTAAATACAATCCATATTATTTTCTGTAATTCAGGCATAAAGTTCTATTGATTATGTGCAAGTGGCCACTTACTAGGTTGCCTTAAGCAATTGATTGTTGAATTTGCTGAATGAGCATCTCTGGCCTTGAGAAAGGCAAAAAGCTACAGACTTCATTACAACCCTCTCCCTGCATAAAGGGCTTCAGTGTTTCCCAGGTCCAAGGATGAAGCCTCAAATGTTTGTGAGGCCAGCAAGACCCTGGAAGACCTGGCTCCTCCCCTCTGCCCCATTCCATCACAAGACATGATCATCTTTTTTCTTTCTAATAACAACCACCACCATGACCATCGCCACAATAATATCTATACAGGGCCTAAGTATTTTATGCAACTCATTTAATCACATAATCCCACCCTGTAAGGGAGGGATTATTATCCTCACTTTATAGAGGAGCTTCACTGATTTGCTGGAGATCGTGCAGCTACTATCTAAGTGTCATGGCCAGGGGTCAAACACAGGCTCTCGGGTTCCAGGCCTGTGCTCTTGGATCTAGATCCTTATTCAGAAATAGGATTCAGTACGAAGTAGGGGCCTTAATGAATCTTTATTAAGTGACTGAACAAATGAGTTTTATAATTAGTCAACAAGTTTATATAGTCAAGTTTATAATTAGTCAAGAAGTTTACATAGTCAATACCCAACTTCTTGACTTTCCAATATATGTACATGCCTGATGGGGTGCAAAGAAGGGTTAAAATGGATAATGCAAAGATATGGATTTTGCAAATTTGAATGTTCTTCACAAATAGTTTTTATGCTTTGCTCAACAATTATTTCTGAGCACCTACAATGTGCCAGGCACCCAGACTAGAATAAGACACTGCCCTGCCTTCAGAGTTTATGGCTTAGTTTAGGACAAAGACCAAGGAATGAACCTTTATTTTGTTAAAAATTTTTTTCAAATTTTTTTTTTTTTTTTTTTTTTTTTCAGAAGCAGGGTCTTACCATCTTGCTCTGGTCTAGCACTCCTGGGCTCAAGTGATCCTCCTACCACAGCCTCTCAAGTGGCTGGGACTACCACCTTGCCTGGCTCAAGGCCTTTACTTTCTACCAGAGTGGTGACTGGTGAGTGCTACTCAATGACAGGAAGATATGCACCTAGCTAAAATAACGGTTGAAGGCTTTTAAAATAAAGTCAGCTTATTCAATACATATGCATTATCCTTTAAGCTTTTGTGGACTGCCCTGGGGACAGTGCCTGGATGGAGGAGCAACTCAGTTAAGTGTCCGTTAAATAGTTGAAAGAAGGGCCAAATGAAGGAAGCAAGCTAACTGTATCTGGTCACATCGTTTGGGAAAACGCATTTCACATTCTAAATAACTTGCCAGCTCAAGTAGCTCAATTTGTGTACAAGAGCAGCAGATAATCTCTAGTTTGCATCCTCCCTCCCCAACATATGCTTCCCTTAAAATTTGGGGTGGGGGGAATCAATAATCAAAGTAACAAACAGAACTCCTCTCTTCCTTTCTGAAAATGATCTATTTTTAAAAGATGTCCATGTTTGTTCATTTAAAAGTTGCTTTAGGAGTGAGAAAAGGCCTGGATCTATCCCTATGTTATCCATCATGCACAATGCACGGAAGATTTGAGTGATTACAATCCTGAGGTTTCTGTGGGAGTCATCTTGTTTTTATAAAACTGGCAAATCAAATTTTAGGTTTCATGACTGTTTTATGTAACCATGCAGAGTTTTTCTCTCTATATATGAGGCTCCTCAAACACACACTAAGCTACTCATTCCAGAATCATCACAATCTTTTCAATCAAAAAGTGAACAGCTTTGACATTTTAAAATAAGAGACTGTTGCTTTCAGAATTTGATTAGACTATTCTAATAGCAGGCTAGAGTCATTAAAATTGGCTTTTAGAGAGACACTTCACGTGCTTAGTAATTGGCACATCGGAGTGATGACAGCCTCCAAATCAGGCTTCCGAGTAAGATAGTCTTTATGTAGTTGTCTTTAAAACTGGATAAACTCATGTCTACACACAAGCCACCTACTAGAAATGTGTTTCGATATTGTTTAACCACTCAAACTATGTACCTTTATAACAAGCTGGTGCTATTTTACATAAATAAAATGTAATACTTTACACCTTAGATCAATGCATACATATTCTCATGTACGAAATGTAAAAGATTTTCTGAGAAATATTCGTGCTACCGTAATTCAAAAGTAACACACAAAATGAATTTAATAATCCTTCTCTTTGTCCGTTATTACCATGAAGGGTGTAAAAAGGAGGGAACAACCAATCATTTGTTAATGGTTTGGTAGAGAAATGCCAGGTTAATTAAAACAACAACAAAAAAGGCACAATGTTTCCTAAGATTTACTACCATTTTATGGAAGGGCAAACTTTCTTTAAAATTCCAGATGTGAAACTGCCTTAGGAAAATTCCGATGCTGTTGTGGAAAATGCAGTGAAGGTCTCCAACAGGACCCTGCTTGCCTGGATCCCCCAGCTGGCTTTACCATGGGCCAGTGGATGCCAGCTGTGAGTGAACACCGGACCACAAGCTCGCTGTCTTTGAGCTACTAAACTACAAAGCAACACTTTCTTTTAAAAGTCTGCTAGAGAAAGTAATAAAGTGCTATTTCTTGGCTTTAATGACCTTATTTTCTTTTAAAGAACTTCATTTTTCTGCAGAGGAGCTAGAGCTGAAAAGCATGGTTGATATTGTATAAAACTCAGCAAAGAAGCACTACAATGAGAAAGTAAATGACACTGTTCAAAGAGCAAGTATATGGAATTAGTTAATTTTCCTTAGTCAATCAAATAGCAAACAGGCGGGAGATTAAAAAAAAGAACAGCTAATATTTAACCAGGTTAACCAAATCACATGATTGTATAAATTTTTCATTTGCAACAAGTCCTAGCTTTCAGGCTGCAATATAGAGTGTAGATTTCTGTAGAAAATTAGGAAGTTGGATTTACTAAGGAGTTCGAAAAAAGAGCCCTTCTACTTCTAAAAAGAAAATCAAAGGATAATGAGCTCAGGCCTCTGTGAAGGGCTAGACATGCATCAGAATTCCTACAAAGAAATCACTTTTTCTTCCTCGTCCCTACCATCATATCTCATTTCAAACTGTTTCCTGGTGGCTTTTAGAAAACAACATTAACCTATATAAGCCATTTGAACTGTCAGAGACCTTAAATTCAGAAGAGCTATTTTGATGTCAAGATGCTTAACTGCACCTTCCTACTTAACATGTACCAAAGTAAAGCCCACTCAAGACTTGCCATGCTAACAGAAATATCCTAGTTTCTCTTTTTAATTTTTAAAAAAACTTTCTCAGAGACAGGGTCTTGCTCCGTTGCCCAGGCTGGAGTGCAGTGGTGCGATCATAGATCACTATAGCATCAGACTTTTGGGCTCAAGCGATCCTCCCACCTCAGCCTCTCAAGTACCTGGTACTAGAGGCACGTGCCACCATGCCCAGCAAATTTTTAAAAAACACAAATGTGTATATATATGTGTGTGTGTATGTGTGTGTGTGTGTGTATTTTTTTTTTTTTTTTTTTTTTTTTTGGGTAGAGATGGGGGCCTCATTATATTGCCCAGGCTAATCTGGAACTCCTGGGCTCAAGCAAACCTCTTGCCTTGTCTTCCTAAAGCATTGGGATTACAGGTGTGAGCCACTGCACCTGACCTGGTCTCAAATACAGGCAACCGACCTACCCCTTGGCTCTGGTACTGATTCTACCTGATTTGATTGATTAAACATGTCTTTATCAAGTTCTCACAACGGGGGAACTTACATTCCAGGTGTGAAGTTTGGAGCCTGTGCTGAAGGGTTTTTTATATGATACACAAATTATAGGCAAATTAACCAATCCTATCATGTTCCCTAAACATTATTTCACAAAATTAATGTGCTTACCAATAGTTCTGTGTACACTGGAAAGAAATGAACAGGAACCAGCTCTTCAAACTTAAGGTAAAGTATTAAATATTTAGATATCACAGATAATTGGGAAATCTCCTTTAATTATTATTATTATTACTATTTTTGAGGCACAGTCTCACTCTGTCACCCAGGCTGGAGTGCAGTGGTGAGATCTTGGCTCACTGCAACCTCCATCTCTCAGGTTCAAGCAGTTCTCCTGTCTCAGCCTCCTGAGTAGCCGAGATTTGAAGTCCCACCATGCCTGGCTAATTTTTGTATTTTTAGTAAAGATGGAGTATCACCATATTGTTCAGGCTGGTCTCGAACTCCCGACCTCAGGTGATCCACCCGCCTTGGCTTCCCAAAGTGCTGGGATTACAGGTGTGAGCCACCACACCCAGCCTCCTTTAATTATTTGGGTATTTACATTATCTGACATGAGTATTCAAACTTATACCATTTCTATTATCTGGGACTATTTGTTAGGGTGGAAACAGAAAGAGATTATGTGATCCAGTTTTCCATTAAAAGCTAGCATTTATTATTTCTATATTTTATTCTGGACTAGGCAGGTATTTACTTTTGTGCTTTGCCATGGCTGAAACCAGTATCCCCAACCCTATCTCACATATGGTTATTACTACTCACAACTAAGGTTAGACAAGGGTGGATGTGCATCTAATTCTAGAAAAAAAATCATCCCTTAAGCTTGGCAGGTCAAAAGCCCATCTTCATACAAAAAACAAAACAAAACAAAACAAAACCCAAAAAAAACCCCACATGCTCTATTGGGAATTCTTATAACTAGTAATCATGCCGTTAACTTTAGTTAATGACATAAAAATTATTAATAGAGTCCTATCCTCAAAAAGAACAAAAATGTCTTACAGGATTTGTGATGCCTGAAATGCTATAAATCTCTGAGGACAGGTTATATCCTTCCCTCTTCCTTGAGGCATTTGTCACAACTCCAGACAAGATTAAAAAGAGATAAGCCTCAGAAACTTTTGAAGATATTAGAAAAATCATGTTAGGGAAGTGACTTAGAGGTTAGACTTTAACAAACCAGCACCCTTCAAATGTCTACCGCTAATAATAAACTCATCTGCTACAGCAAGCAAGATGGTGGAGACTGAGCCAACAAGGGACTATATATTTAGTAATAACCTTTATTCTCTTTTCCCTTTGTTGTGTGTGTTGCAAGCGAAAGATCTATTTTTAAAAATAACACAATAGAAAAGTAGCAAGTAGACAATGGCATTTTTCACTAATAGACCTTTGTAACCAGTCCCCATCACTTTTCTGACCTTCTTTCTTCTACCAAACTTTCTGATTACTCCACCCAAGTTTTTCTCTTAAATACTATTTTTTCTACTCTATTCAACTTGTAAGTTTTGTAACAGTCATAGAATTGCTTACTGATGGCATTTATCTTCTATGAATATGTGTTTTCAAGTGTGTTATTAACTGTAGGAAGGTTTATTCTGTCCAAGAATGTATAAACTAATTTGGTTCAAATTTAAAGATTAGATTTTTTAAGGCTCAAAATAGTTTTTAATTACAGGTTAATATGCCTGTTACAAATCCTCACCAGAGACTTATTCAGAGTGGACAATGAAATGTATTTTATTTTCCATTTTAGATGTCAATTTTTAATGAAAATGACTCAATGTTTACACACAGTAACCATGAAATATTTGTGTACAGTTAACTATGAAAAGTCATGTCTAAGGCTGGCAAGGCATATTCCCCATTAAAAATCACATTGAGAATTTGTCAGTCATTGAGCTCCCATCTTACAGCTACTCCAAAGAAAATAAGCAAAAATATGATGTTCCACTAATTTTCTTTTCTTTTGTTTTCTTTTTTTTTTTTTTTTTTTTTTTTCAGACAGAGCTTTGCTCTGTTGCCCAGGCTGGAGTGCAGTGGCACGATCTCGGCTCACTGCAATCTCCGCCTCCTGGGTTCAGGCTATTCTCCGGTCTCAGCTTCCCGAGTAGCTGGGATTATAGGCACGTGCCACTGCACCCAGGTAAGTTTTGTATTTTTAGTAGAGATAGGGTTTCCATGTTGGCCAGGCTGGTCTCAAACTCCTGACTTCAGGTGATCTGCTCACCTTGGTCTCCCAAAGTGCTGGGATTACAGGTGTGAGCCACTGTGCCCGGCTCCCACCCATTTTCAAATCAGTCAAAAGGCAAAGATATCTTATTGTTTGTGCAGTAGAAAATTAAAGTATAAATGCTAACATGGTAATAGTACAAAAGGAATGATTAGGACAGGGAAGGAAACCTGACTAGAGATTGTGAAAAAGACAATGAAACTCAATTCGAGGACGTAAAAGATATTAATAAACATTTTTAAAAAGGCAGAGTTAAAATATATTATTTACATATTAGAACTAAAGGAAGGTAAGAAAAGTTGCAGATGTATTGAAAGCAGCTGATAAAGTACTACTGAGAATACCAAAACACAGCATCCCTGGAAGAGACCTTAAAAATAAGAAAAAATTAAAACTACCAATGGAAGAAATGAGAAATGATTAACTGTAAGAAAAAAAATGAGGATGTGAAGATTCAATAATAAGTAGACAAGGAAGAACCAAAGCAAGGCAAAAGACCTGCAGACAGATGCACAAAGAAAATTTAAACATCAACTGTGTATTGTGAAGAAGAGATGTGAATATTATCTGAAGAGTGGCTTCAATATCCTAAATCACAGAAGGAAAAGAAAAAAAACTGTATAAAGATGGAAGAAACTGTACTGCTAAGATAGTTTATTACTGCCCAGAAACACTGGGCAGTAATAAAGACATAGCTTACATTCAAGTTTTTTTCTTTTTTTTTTTGAAACGGAGTCTCGCTCTGTCGCCCATGCTGGAGTGCAGTGGCGCAATCTCGGCTCACCGCAAGCTCCGCCTCCCGGGTTCACGCCATTCTCCTGCCTCAGCCTCTCCAAGTAGCTGGGACTACAAGCACCCGCCACCATGCCCGGCTAATTTTTTTGTATTTTTTTAGTAGAGACGGGGTTTCACCGTGGTCTCGATCTCCTGACCTTGTGATCCGCCCTCCTCGGCCTCCCAAAGTGCTGGGATTACAAGCCTGAGCCACCACGCCTCGCCTACATTCAAGTTTTGACAGATTTAATTTAAAAATTTAAATTGTGATCAGGGGGCTGGGTGCGGTGGCTCACACCTGTAATCTCAGCACTTTGGGAGGCCAAGGCGGGCCTGAGGTCAGGAGTTTGAGACCAGCCTGGCCAACATAGTGAAACCTTGTCTCTACTAAAAATACAAAAATTAGCTGGGTGTGGTGGCGGGTGCCTGTAATCTCAGCTACATGGGAGGCTGAGGCAGGAGAATTGCTAGAGTCCGGGAGATGGAGGTTGCATGAACCGAGATCATGCCAATGCACTCCAGCCTGCCCAACAGAGCCAGACTCTGCCTCAAAAAAAAAAAAAAAAAATTTTGAACAGGACAATTTTATGGTTCTGGATAAAGAGCTAACTGCCTGCCACAAACGAAAACTTGCCTGTGGCAAGCAAAATTCCAGCAGGACGAGAAAGAAGAATATTAATTAATATAATACATACATACTGGAGTATTTTTCAAATGTTTAATTATCATGGGTATATGAATGTTGCATGATATTGGAGTTTTTTAAAAAAAGAATCTTTTTTGGTGGCATGTGTCCGCAAGACAAAGAAAAATCCTGATCAGCTGTTTAATATTTAAATAGAGTACAGACAGGAAGAGTATACAATTTGTCATGTAAAACAGGACATTTTTCAAGTACAATGGGTACAGTTAATGATTATGTTGGGATAATGGGCACAAACCAGAATGTAATTTCTAAAGTGAAATATCATCAAAAAAACTTATGCCATCCTTCTCCCACTATGAAAAATGTCTCTTTCCAGCCAAGTGTGGTGGTTCACGCTTGTAACCCCAGCACTTTGGGAGGCCGAGGTGGGCAGATCACAAGGTCAAGAGATTGAGACCATCCTGGCCAACATGGTGAAACTCCGTCTCTACTAAAAGTACAAAAAAATTAGCTGGTGTGGTGGTGCGCGCCTGTACTCCCAGCTACTTGGGAGGCTGAGGCAGGAGAATCACGAACCTGGGAGGTGGAGGTTGCAGTGAGCCGACATCACACTACTGCACTCCAGCCTGGCGACAGAGGGAGACTCTGTCTAAAAAAAAAAAAAAAAAAAACCAAGTCTCTTTCCAAAACACTATTGAAATCTTTCTTGGCTGGGCGTGGTGGCTCATGCCTGTAATACCAGCACTTTGGGAGGCTGAGACAGGTGGATCACCTGAGGTCAGGAGTTCGAGATCAGCCAGCTCAACATGGTGAAACCCTGTCTCTACTAAAAATACAAAAAATTGGTCAGGCGTGGTGGTGGGCACCTGTAATCCCAGCTACTCAGGAGGCTGAGGCAGGAGAATCGCTTGAACCCGGAAGGCGGAGGTTGCAGTGAGCTGAGACAGTGCCACTGCACTTCAGCCTGGGCGACAAGAGTGAAACTCTTCAAAAAAATAAAAAAAGAAAAGAAATCTTTCTTGAGGTCATATTTTAAATTCTAGGAATACCAACATTTCTCAAATTTCACTGAGGTATTTGACTAAATATCTTTGGAAGACTTAGTTCTAAAAGAATGTAGTTATTATTATTTTTTGGGGTCAATCTCAGAATTATTTGGATTCCTAAGTCCTAGTAGAATGTAAACAAAAGCAAAAGGATATGCTTACTGTGGTGTATCCAGATGCAGAGCTCAACACCACTGGTAATAAAGAACAGTAACTCAATTATTGCAAAAGGGATTAACTTGCATTTAATTTGCATTTATTTAAATACGTCGGGGCAGGAACACTAGTATTAGCAAACTGAAAGTAAACAACGATTTCTAAAAAGAGTTAACATAGATATCACGTTTAAAAACATTATTCCTAAGTATCTGAGTCTGTGTAATCAAGGACAAATAACAAATATTAGTAGCTTAATTGTGTTCCCAGATTCACGAAATCTAAGCTGCCTGCGGAAATTCCTAGAGTTCTGGGAGCAGCAGCTCTCCCAGTACTGGGGGAACCCTGGCCAGCACAGCACATCTGGGGTAGAGCCTGAGAAGAGGAGAGGGGAAGTGGCACGGCCATCAGCTCTGGAAGTTTTAAAACAGGGGTTCCTCAAAGTCTAGTCAGCCCAGGCGAGTTGGAGGGATGGGGGACAGCAGTGGCTGGAAGGCAGGAAGGATCTGGGGTCACATTAAGAACCAAGAAACTTAAGAAAGTACTTCTCTCAAGAGGGATGTGTTTTGGGGAAAAGGAGAACAGAACAGGGGATGTGGGATGCAAGTGTCCTATCCCAGTCCCCTGCCCCAAATTGGTACTTTTTCAAAGGTGGTAAAGGCTATGATGAACTGGCATTAAATAAAGCAGCATGAAATCAACAATGGGATCCTTAAAAGGCACAGGGACAGGGAAAAGGTAAATAAAAAGGGAACTGTTTCTATGGGTTCACTCCCCACAACAACCAAAGCAGTCATACAGAGCTTGGCCAACCCTGCGGGTTTATCCATTTATTACGTGTACTTGATTAAATCTGCTTTTTACTTTTGCGAATTGCTTTTCATGCACATCCAGTTTCCCTACCTTCTTTTTCTCTTTTTAAACCAGCCCCGACCTCAGTCAGGATCCCAGAGGCTGGTGAGACAGGAGAGTGCTGAGGACAGACTGGGCTAAGGGACTGAAGGAAGAGCCACACTGCCCTCTGGGAGCTGCCAGGGCTTTGTTTCAAGTCTCCTGCTTTGAAGTCTGATTTGGTGAGTACTATATTCTCCTAAAATGAGCCAGAACAAAGAACCAGGGATGGGAGGAGGGACAGGAAACATGTGATTGTACCCTGCAAGATATGTGGGACAATGGAAGCCAGGCTGTGTGGTGAGATGGTCAAAGGCCAGGGAGAGACTGGCAGGAGGTTTGTGAAGGAGTGCACAGCAGGCTGTGGAGGGCTCTTAGTAGAAGCACATTTGGAACAAAGGTGTGGTATCATGAGCTCCTCATTTTGGACAGATCACTCTGCTTTGTGGAAGAGGCCAGAAGCCTGGAATTAGGTGGGTTATTGAATGGGATGAAAGAATGGAGGGAAGGGGGAAGCTGGTTCCAGAAATGTCCAGGAGGCAAATTAGATGGGACCTGTGGTTGAATGAATGTGAAAGTGAGAACAGGAGTTAAGGATAACATCCAGTTTTCTAGGTTGAATAACTCGGTGGTTGCTGAAGCTACTAACCTAGAAGGATACACACGGTGGAGAGGGTTTGAGGATGGATGATGGCAAACAGCAATTGGAGGGGGAGGTGGCTGTGAGACAGAGAGTACTCCAAATGTGGGCCTCAAGCAAGCTGGTAGAGTGGACCAGACCTGCGTAACAACATCTGCATTCTGGGCTGGCTGCTTATATTCAATAACTGTGTAATCACAGGGATTCTCTCAACCATTTGGAACCTGTTTCTTCATTTATAAAATGAGACAACTGACCTACAGGTTTGTTATTAGGATTAAATGAGAATGTGTGTAAAAGCATTCTTAAACTCTGAATCTTTAATTACATTTCTGTCTTTCTCTCTCTCTTCCACTCTCCTTCCATTCATCAAACATTTTGTGCTATTTCAAGCCAGGCACCAGAGATAAAGAAGTGGACAGTGACTCTCACTGGGGTTAATACAGTCATCAGGGCCTGGTGTCCGAAACTTGGCTTTTCAATTGAGAAACATTTATCTGTTCATCAAGGAAAAAGTTTTTGAGCCACTATCATATGCTCGGCTGTAAAATAGAAACTCTTAATACTGCAGTTGTTTTCCTCAAGGACCTCAAAGTTCAGGGTGTAGAAAATAAAACACAAGAGGGGCAAAGAGATGATTATTTAATATTACTATTTTAAACAATTATTCACAATGGAACGAAACTGGCCTCATGGGGGATCAACATACCTTAACAAAATGTCCAGCAGATTGAGCCATTGTACCCTTCTCTAAAGCTCCTTATGCCAAGTATACAGAGGTTTTCAATCCAGATGGTCTGTTGATGGATCAAAACTCCTCGATGGATACCATCAATTATTGAACAAATATTTACCGAATACTTATTCTGTGCTAGGTATTCTATTAAGGGCAGGATATACTTTTCAATGATCTCTAATATTCCCCGAAAGTCTACACTGACTCCTTATGAATGAACTGTATTTTGTGAACTTGCTTTATGAAGACTACTACAATACAGTCTGCTATAGAAATTTTCAGTCTTGTCAGTTTATTTCTGGAGTGTTTCTCAAATGGAAGTAAGCTTTTGGTGTGTTGTTATTAATTTTTAAAAATATTTCAATTTTTTCCCCAAATGACATTCTTCTCTACCTGTAGTATAGGAGCAAAAATATCAATGTCCAAGAGAGAAGATAAGAAGTATAAGCATTATTGGCCAGGTGTGGTGGCTCATGCCAGTAATCCCATCACTTTGGGAGGCCGAGGTGGATGGATCACCTGAGTTCGGGAGTTCAAGACCAGCCTGGCCAACATGGTGAAACCCCGTCTCTACTGAAAATACAAAATTAACTGGGCGCAGTGGTGGGCGCCCGTAATCCCAGCTACTCGAGAGGCTGAGGCAGAATAGCTTGAACCCCGGAGGCGGACGCTGCAGTGAGCCAAGATCGTGCCACTGCACTCCAGCCTGGGTGACACAGTGAGACTTCATCTCAAAAAAAAAAAAAAAGAAAAAAGAAAAAGAAAAGAGGTATAAGCGTTATCTTCTTTAGGTGGGGATATGCATTCCGCATTCCTCTCTAAACACATGTACGTACACACAGATGAAGAATAGCTCATAGGGAAAAATAACCCTTGAAAACCTTCATCTCCTTCACAATCCAGTATTTTTAATTCCCAATAATGTATGATTTGCACATCTTTGGTGTTTCATAAATGTTCATTGTGAATGGAATCTGGTCCAGTAAGTACCTAACTGGATATGAAACTAAAGAAAATAAATTAACATATAAATCATCCTTGAGATCTGCCTAGAATTTGCTAATATATATAGCCTCATTTTCACTATGCTTTGAAAAATAGGGAACACTTTTTGCATTATTTTATTTTACATATGTATTTTTTGAGATGGGGTCTGGCTCTATTGCCTGGGCTGCAGCACAGTGGCGTGATCTCAGCTCACTGCAGCCTCTGCCTTTCAGGCTTAAGTCATCCTCCCACCTCAGCCTCCCGAGTAGCTGGGACCACAGGTGCATGCCACCACACCTGGCTGATTTTCGTATTTTCTTGTAGAGACTGGGTTTTACCATGTTGCCTAGGCTAGTCTCAAACTCCTGAACTCAAGTGGCCCTCCCACCTTGGCCTCCCAAAGTGTTGGGAGTATGGGTGTGAGCCACCATGCCCAGCCTGCATTATTTTAAATAACAAAAATCTCATGGTGTAAATACTAACTGAGCAACATGAGAAAGGACATAGGGTAAGGTGGCAAAAACACTTGATGAATAAAATGAAATGACTGTAAGCAGTATTTTCAAAAAGTTCATCTCAGATCAGCAAGGCAATTTTATTCTATTATGTACATCTTAAAACTATCATAATTCAGAAGAAATATATCTTTTAATTGAATTTGTTTTTATAGATTTAGGGGGTACAGGTGCAGATTTCTTACACGCATATATTGCATGATGGTGAAGTCTAGGCTTTTAGTGTAGCCATCACCTGAACAGTGAACGTTGTACTCAATAGGTAATTTCTCATTCTTCAACCCTCTTCTACCCTCCCATCTTTTGTAGTCCCTGGTGTCTACTGAAATATGTTTTTTGATAGAAAAATGATAAGCAGAAACAAAAAAAATCCATAATCCATAATCCCATCTCTCAGAGAGCAGCACAGACATACCAATACACAGTGAAGGCATACTACTTTCCACAAAAGAATGATCACACCGTACATACTAGTCTATAATCTGCCTTTTCCACTTAAATATGTCCTGAATATCCTTTCATACTACTTTACATCTTTATTTTTTGACAGCTGCATAATTTTTCACTTTATGGATATACCATCACTTTTCCCTAGCCGTTACATCCTGAAACAAGCTCTCTGATGGCATCTTAAAATGTAAAGTTAAAATAAGTATTAAAATAACTCAGTAATTAATTTAGCAATGGACCTTTAAAGTATATATGGAATCGTTTTACATTTCAAAACAAAATTCGATAATGTGACATTGAAGTACATAATGCCCGTAGATTTGCAATTTTTATCATGCAGAGTTCAAGCCTAAGTTCATTCAGAACAGACGTGACTGCTTTTAAGTAACGCATTTCTTTTAAGAGGAAATGTCATTTCAAGTTTGTTGAAGACTGCCATCTAGTGCCTCCTTTCTTCCTGTTGGATGTGGGAAGATTTCTGTGAGCAAGTTGGTTTAAGCATATTCTATATTTAACTATCTGGACTCATTAACTCAGGTTTTTATATACCAGTAATCTTTTTCAGCTTGTATGTCATTCTTATGGTGCCAGCTGTAGCGATAAGGAAATCGATTGTACTGTTTCAGCAGTCTTAGAGAAAAAGTGAGGCACAGACTTAAAGAAGTAGTCATTTATCTTCCTTTGCTGACCTATGCAATTAAACGTGACCCTCAAAACAAGACCAATTAACTCCTTTGTGGTGACATAATCTCTGGAACAGATGGATCAATAATGGCAACACATCACTTCACCAGTCTTCATGTTTAAGATGAGCACTGTGGCATTGGGAAATTCTGCTCGGGATGGTAAAGCCGAAAGATTGTGTCATCAGCTAAACAGCACAGACTTTGAAATGAAAGATCTGCAAAGGATACCTGCTATTGACTAGATAGTCACTAAGTGACCCCCGGCACTTCTTTGTGAATCAATTCAAAATCAATGTCTCAGCGTGATGTTAGGTGGCACTGTGCTAATGGACAAGTAAACTCAAGAAAAGCAAGGCAAAGCCTTATAGGCTCATTAGCCAATCTGAATTGGAATAGTGCATGCCACCTGAGCGGTTATGACCACCTACCTGAATTACCCTAGATGTTTCAATTAGATATAGCTCCCTTCTTTGAGTCATAAATTATTTAATTTTCACTGTGCACTGTTAAACAATTGTCATACTCCATGCTTAAGTAACTACCTTCCAAATGGAGTATGAAGTAATTTTGTGATAAAATTCACAGGAGTCCTGAAGTATGAAAGCAGCTGAACTGGTTTTAGATAAAATTCCATCTGGCAGCTCAACTGATCGAGGCATTTGTTTGATTTCAACAGCTCACAGAATTATGATTAGGCAATTTTGAATGGCACCCATATTTCTCTTTCTAGAAAATACCTAGTTTATTCATAAGTAAAAAAAATCCTTTAGGAAAGTTCTTTCATATCCACTTCAGTGGATTTCCAAATTCAAATGTGCCTCTTAAAAGTAAAAATTCCTGGGCCGGGCACAGTGGTCTCATGCCTGTAATCCCAGCACTTTGGGAGGCCGACGCGGGTGGATCACCAGAGGTCGGGAGTTCGAGACCAGCCTGGCCAACACGATGAAACCCCATCTCTACCAAAAATACAAAAATTAGCCAGGCATGGTAGTGGGTGCCTGTAATCCCAGCTACTTGGGAGGCTGAGGCAGGAGAATCACTTGAACCCGGGAGGCAGAGGTTGCAGTGAGCTGAGATTGTACCACTGCACTCCAGCTTGGGCAGCAGAGCAAAACTCTGTCTCTGAATAAATAAATAAATAAATAAAAATTCTGTATTCAGTAAGTTCTTGAAAATTATTAAATTATTATATAACCTTTAAAATATCCAATCAAAATAAAGAATAAAATATTTAGCCTTATTTTAAAGCAACTATATTGTATATCTGGTAGATTATTTTTACAAGCATTTACATATTAATGTCAACAATAACTCAGTTTAATTTACTATGCAAGTGTGAATTTAACTTTGACCCAAAGTTTGTCTTAACATATATAAAACCTTTAGTTTTCTACGCTTTATTACACAAATCCCCTCAAATTGCCTGTCAAATTCTGCCTTCATCCAGCCACTGAGAAACAGAGAGTAAAATTTACCCTATTTGAACTGTGAAAGGAGGTAAACATAATGAATGGTAACTTTTTTCATGTGTTAATATTATAAAAGAAAAAAACATAAATATTTTGGACTACTGTATATCGTAGATTTGGAATGAGTTTCAGAGTAAAAAAAAAGATCAGTAAACGGGTTTTATGAAGAGGTATTACAGGAATAAAATTACAGGCTATTGTCTCCTCCAAGAGAATACAAAAAGAAGCTAAAAACCAAAATAATTGAAACCAGGCTACAGAACAGAAGGGTGACAGCATCCAGCACAAACCCAGGCTGTGTTTAAAGCTGGTGGGGGTGGATCCTAGCCTCAGTCTGCAGCCAGTTCTGGGGCTGGTCTTATCTGAGGAAGCAGATGAACTCCCTGGTCCCAGGCCTTGGGCTTGGAAAGCAGCAGGGATTGTGATGACTTTTCAGACCCACCTGATGGACAGGAGCTTGCGCTTGTTTTTATGATGCAGGAGTATGAACCCCTAATAGGAATTCAGGTGTCCTGGGTGTTCTGGTACTGATAGTAACATACAGCCTCATGAAAGTCATTTACTATCACTGTGCATCAAAGAGCTCGTTTGCTATAGAGGCCAATCATCTTTTCTCCCCATTTCAGGGGTACCTATATGAGAACATGCCCCAGTCCTGCCCCACTACATAGTGAAGTCTTGAAGGACAAAGATTGTGGGTTACATCTTTCACTTTCCTTTTCTTTTCCTTTTACCCACCAGCCCCTTTCTTGTGATATAAAGGACTATGTCTATATTATATTTCTTCAGTAAGTATTTGTTGAATGAATAAATGAATGAATGAGAGAGAAATTTTAAGAGTAAATAATTTGGGCAGATTTCACAATACAATTAACCTTGAAAGATATATAAACATTTGCAGATTTTAAAAAATTATTAATATCCCAGATGATCTTCATCTCTACTTTGGAACATTTAAGCACAGGAACATTGTTTAAAATATATCTCTAGGCTGGGCGCGGTGGCTTAATGCTTGTAATCCCAGCACTTTGGGAGGCGGAGGCGGGCAGATCACTTAAGGCCAGGAGTTCGAGACCAGCCTGGCCAACATGGTGAAACCCCATCTCTACTAAAAAATACAAAAAATTAGCTGGGCATGGGGGCGGGCGCCTGTAATCCCAGCTACTCGGGAGGCTGAGGCAGGAGAATCACTTGAACCCAGGAGGTGGAGGTTGCAGTGAGCCGAGATCACGCCATTGCACTCCAGCCTGGGCGACAAGAGCAAAACTCTGTCTCAAATAAACAAACAAACAAATAAATAAATAAATAAATAAACTTGTTTTTAAAATAACATGCTTATAGCACACATTTTGAAAAACCTGAGAATGGCATAAAAAAATAAAATCAAGGCTCAAGCTTGTAATTCTAGCACTTTGGAAGGCTAGGGTAGAAGGGTCATTTGAGTCTAGGAGTTTGTGACCAGCCTGGGCAATAAAGTGAGACCTCATCTCTACAAATATACATATATATATATATATATATAATCAGCAAGGCATGGTGGCATGCACCTGTAGTCCTAGCTACTTGGTAGGCTGAGGTAGGAGGACTGCTTGAGCCCAGGAAGTTGAGGCCGCAAGCGAGCCATGATAGCACCACTGCATTCCAGTCTGGGCAACAGAGCAAGACTCTGTCTTAAAGGAAAAAAAAATTTTAAGAATAAAATCATACCCATTCCTATTCTAACCACCAGGAAATAAACCACTACTAACGTTTTGCAAATACAAAATCTTACATAGAGTTAGTAGGTCACCCATGCAGAGCATCGAACCCAAAGCACATAGATTTCCTTAGATCCAGGCTGTGGTCCTCCGTTTCTTGTACGTTTAAGAAAACATTTTTAAAAATCAGTTAATCCAGTGAGTTCCTTGGGCACTGGAGGAGTGTTTCAGCCTAAACAAACTTAGCGATTTCTGATCGCTAATCAGACTGTACTCACTTACACTAAAATATTTAATGGCTAAATAAATAAAATGCTCTGTGGAGTAGTTGACTTGAGAACCGAGAGCAATATCTGAGGGCTCCTTTAAAATATTAGAGCAAAATAACAGAATTACTTCAATGGGCATTGCCATCAAGCCAGGACCACTACAAGATGTGCTTGCCAAATAGACCAATAGACAAGGAGAAGTCCACATGAGACAATTCTGCGCTGGGCTGCTTTAGAGGCATACTCACAAACTCCTATTTATTCTTCTCTTTATTGACTATGTGGCCAACTGCAATTTGGATTATACCATCAGTTCTCTTTAACTCACAGGAGTTCAGGTTTTAGCTTCTACAAATAGGCAACTTAAACATTATTCCCAAAGATTGGGAGAGAAAGTATTTTATTCTAAGATAAAAGAAAGGAAAAGCAAAGCATAATTCTTTCTGTATTATTATTATTATTATTTTGAGACAAGGTCTCACTCTGTTGCCCAGGCTGGAGTGCAGTGGCAAGATTTCACTTCCCTACGGCCTCCATCTCCCAGGCTCAATCAACCCTCCAGTGCTGCCACACTCAGCTAGTTTTTCTATTTTTTGCAGAGATGGGATTTTGCCATGTTGCCCAGGCTGGTCTCAAGCTCCTGGGCTCAAGTGATCCACCCACCTTGACCTCCCAAAATGGTAGGATTACAAGGCATGAACCACCACACCAGCCTGAGCAATCATTCTTTAAAATTATTATGTGTGGCAGTGTATGCATCATCATGAAGATTCTCTAACATAGCCAAGGAAGTGGTAATATTGTCTACATTTAGGACTGAGAAGAAAAATGTACTATTATTTATTTCTCAGCATTTGTATAGACTTCTCCTGTCTGTGGTTTTCAAGCTGTGTTCAAGGAACCAGGAACCCCACCTGGCTGGAAGGAGAAAAGGGAGCTGAGGGATGGGGTTATGGCCACTGGCTTAGGGTTGCCAGGTTAAATAGAGGATGCCCAGTAAAACCTAAATTTCAGACAGACAACCAATAATTTCTTGGGGACATGCAACATTTCAGACACACATATACTAAAAACTTATTCATTATTTATCTGAAATTAAAATTTAACTAGGTATCTTGTGTGTGTTTATAAGTACAGCTGCCTTATGACAAACTCCTTTCCGCCTCCCAGCAAAAGCAATCCTACTTTCCATGCTACGGTTCCAGATCATCTTGTGTTTGAGAAAAGCATTCAGCAACAAAAAAGTTTGAAAACCACTTTGCTATATAAATATGGGCAACACTCTGAACCCCACTGTCTGTGGACTTTCCATCAATAAAGCAAATTGTGTCTGGTTATTGTGAAAATTAATTAAAGCTTGTAAAGCTCTTTGAAATTGGCATGTTCAGCCACATATGCTACAAAATATTTATCACACACCAGACTGCCTGAAAACATTCTGACTGCTCAGTGAACAACTAGATGGCAGAAATTCTCAAAGATGTTAAATCACAATTTTAATATCACCATATTGAAGAATCACATATTAAAACAGACCCTTCCAACCTAAGAAGGCAGAACCTTTCAACCTAAGAAGTGAGTTTACCTTCAAAAAACAAACGAATACACATGATTTGCTTTTAAAAGTACAGTATTTATACTGTTGTGGAGGTTTTCTTCAACTGAATCGTAAGTTTTGTTGTTGCTGTTTTTTTAAGCAGGAGTTCAAAACATAACAATCAGGAAATGAAGAAAATAGTTCATCTCCTATGAGACTGTTGTCTGCTATTTCTGCTTGGTAAAGCTTTTTTTTTGTTTTTTTTTTTAAGATTAAAAAAAAGTTTTATGAAAACAAAACAGAGATACCAACACAATAAACACATCTGGAGGCCACTTGGTGACATTCGGGCTTCTTTTTTTTTTCAACCATTAGCTTTCATGGAAAGCTCTTACAGTACTAAAGCAAATGTCATAAAAGCATAATATTCATTACATAATGTTGTCTAAACACTTGAGGCTGAAATTCTAACCTGGCAGTGAAACTAAAGAGTAAATAAGTTCAGATTGTAACAACATAACAATGAAAAGACACAAGTGTAAACACCTGGTAGGTTGGCCAGGTAATTGCTATATTTAAGAAGCAACACAGAGAGTTGTTACTCAGAACCTTAAGGCCAGCCACAGAAAAGCCAGGATTACAATCAAAGTTGTCACAATTCATGTTATTTCTGATTTAAACTGATTTACAAAGGTGGCAATCAGTCCCTAAGAGTACAGTTAATCTTATAGCCAAATAGACATGCAATTTGGGCCAGGCGCGGTGGCTCACGCCTATAATCCCAGCACTTTGGGAGGCCGAGGCAGGCAGATCACCTGAGGTCAGGAGTTCGAGACCAGCCTAACTAACATGGTAAAACCCATCTCTACTAAAAATACAAAAATTAGCCGGGAATGGGGGTGGGCACCTGTAATCCCAGCTACTCAGGAGGCTGAGGAAGGAGAATAGCTTAAACCTGGGAGGTGGAGGTTGCAGTGAGCCGAGATAGTGCCACTGTACTCCAGCCTGCGCGACAGAGCAAAACTCCATCTCAAAAAAAAAAAAACCAAAAAAAAAAAAAAACCAACAAAAAACTTGCAATTCACTAAGCATAATGCTTGTCTAATGTTTCCTGCCTTTGTATATACTTTTCCTTCTGCCTAAACTGGCCCATTCTGCTATTCTGATAATGGCTTGGCCAAATTCCTATTTAGTCATTAAGACCTAGCTCAATAATCTCTTCCTCTTTGAAGCCTCCCTTAGTAGTCCACATAGAACAAATAACTTCAGGCTTTGCCTCTGTGCTACTGCTATATCCAGTACATTTCTCTATTCCTGCCTTTACAACAATATATTGCCAGTAAGTGCTTACATGCCTTCCTCCCTTACGAAACACTGCGCTCTTGAAAAACTGAACCCACTTCTATGTAATGTTTGTATTCCCAGAACCTACCACAATGCCTGGCAAACCACAGGCACTCAATAAAGGTGTGTTGAAAGGAAAACCATGCCACCAAATTGAAATAAAAATGGGAAAGCTTAACATTAAATGGTTAACATGCGTTTGTAAGTGCAATTTCTCCTTACTTTTCAGAGGAGAGAAAAGAAGGCAGAGAATATGCAAAACAGCCCCTATCACTTTGAAGGGAATAAATGGTTAGGAAAAGAGGCAAAAGATGAAAGGTTCTGTAGATCCATTTAAGGAGAGAGAACAACAGAAAACACTGTGAACTGCTCCTAAAGCATCTCTGCAAAAGTGTGTCAACCGTACCCTGGAGCGCTAGCCTCCAGACCAAGGGGCATATTCGACTTTATTTCTGTTCAACCCTCTAACAGTCTGCTGAGAAGGCCCACGAAGGTGTCATTAAGAAATGAAATGCCTTCCTGCAGAATTTTCACACAGTCATTACCATCTGATAGCGTTTGATCTTTGAGTCATGGCTGAAGTGACCCAGATTCAAACTGGTGATTGTTAATGTCACATTTATTAGTTCTTCCTATTGCTACAGCACTTCATAGTCACTTATGAATCTTCTGGGAGACACACCATGGCTCACTGCTGTGTTCATCTGAACAATTCAAAAACTTAATCTCAGATATAATACAGATAGTATAATGCTTCCCGGTGGGCTGCTTATAACTTTGGGTGCAGCCTAATTAGAATGTGAACAAGACCTGAGGTCCTAAGAATTTGCTGAAAAGTGAGTGATTTAATTAATTACAATGCTACTAAAAGGAACATCCAGGCCAGTAGGTATGGTGACATATGCCAACATGTGTTATCAAAGATTAATATAGGAAGAGTTTCACTACATACTGCATAGTTACACCAGCATTTATCTGGGGAGTTTGGAAGATAAAGTTATTAGGGTTATTGAAAATATTAGGAATGCAACTAAAATGAATGTTAGGTTATTTTTATTTTCCAGCAAACCCTCTGTAAGCCTCCCCAAATTAAATCCAGTTTGGTCAATGGGCACGCACATTTTAAACACAGTTCTAATCACTGTGTGTCAACAAGTGAACATGCTAATTTGAGTACTACTTTAAAAATTGTCCACATTTCCCATGTATAAACATAATAACCACATTTGTACTTTTTAGTATAAACACAAGTATGCCACTGTTGTAACAACATTTGATTAATAATTTGCTCTTTAATATCACTGCAATTTTTTTTTAGCTGTCACATTGAACTCCAAGGTAAACTATAAACCAGACTTTTGATCAGGGGAAGTGTATATTCTCTTAGGCCCTCAGGCCTTTAAAACATAGCTATTGTTGAATTTTAACTGGCCACACTGAATAATAAATAAAGCTTTATAAGTTGCACCTGGCTCATATGAATACTTTTGAAATAGACTGTTAAAAAAATTCTAATTTGGGATTTGGGTAGTGAGAATGATGAGACTAATAATAATACTACCAGCTCACATTTGTTATTTATTATCTATCCCCCTGAAGTTATGGCCTCCAAAGTTTTAGAGTCAAGTAAATTTTGAGCTTAAAAAATCATCAGCCTCTCCTCACTTTACAACTGAGGAAACTGAGGCACAGAGTGGGTACGAAGGCCAGAAAATTATGTGACTCATCCAAGATCCCACGCAAGTTAGTAGGAGATGCAATAATTATGTAAAAGCATTTAATATAGAACGCACATAAGCACAGCAATATTTATGAAACCATAAAACATCATCAAACAATTTTGGGTAAGCTACAAGTGCTTGCTTACTTTCCCTTTCTATTGTTCTTTTTTCTTTTCTTTCTAAAAATTTAACTGCAAACATTCATTTATTTAGGAACTGGCAAACCAAAGCTCCTTAGGAAGCTGCATCTCGAACTAAAAGGTAGCTTCCTCATCAGTAAATTGGGATAACCTTGGTCAGACCTGCACATAAAGACAGAAGGAAGATAAATGAGATGAATATGAAAGTGTTTTGTGTACTTTGGAGGTATTAGTCTTACTATAATAAAGAACCCCCAAGTTTAAACATGGTAATTTCTGGATAAATAAGTTGGCTCAACTTCTTAATAGGAAAACGGACTCACTGCCAATTTAGCTCCGGAACTTGAGACATTAAAATAATAATTTCAAGCAACTAGGTTTCCTAGCAAGCTGGTTGAAATCACTTAAAGTATTAGCTTTTCAGCTAATTTAAATTTAAATCAGGAGATTGTTTGAGTGAAAGACAGTCTGTCATCCATGTTTTAACATACATGGCAACATCACAAGCCTCTCTGAAGATTCTACCTCTATTTTTTTTTAAGATTACAGAGTGGCATGGGTGTATTATGAAGAAGGAAGTCACATAGCTTCCTTGTTGCACGTATTCAATCTTCTATTAATATAGCATCCCTTTGCTAGATGATTACATTTCCTTGATCACTTGGGAGTGTGGGAAAGGAAGGAGGGTTATTTGATAAGTATCTTTCCTTCTATTCTATCATGTTTCTCTGGCTTTATTTAGATAAAAGGGTAAACAACTGAGAAACTCCACTTCAGCTGGGGGGAAAAACCCACAAAAATGCTCCAAATAAAATATCTCTATCTCCTTTCTAAAACATTTTTAGCTCAGATAAAAACAGAATACTGGCTACTATTTGTGTTTATTTCATTTCATTTTATTTATTTATTTATTTTGAGACGGAGTTTCACTCTTACTGACCAAGATGGAGTGCAATGGCACAATCTTGGCTCACTGCAACCTCCACCTCCAGGTTCAAGTGATTCTCCTGCCTCAGCCTTGCGAGTAGCTGGGATTACAGGTGTGCACCACCACGCCTGGCTAATTTTTTGTATTTTTAGTAGAAACGGGGTTTCACTATGTTAGCCAGGCTGGTCTCGAACTCCTGACCTCAGGTGATCTGCCCACTCGGCCTCCCAAAGTGCTGGGATTATAGGTGTGAGCCACTGCTCCTGACCTTATCTTTATTTTATATACAACATTAAAATGGCAGTAGGCAAAACAGTACAGAGGTATCTTCAGGGAACAGATAGCTATCACAATAAATATCTAACAGTGCTATGAAAAAAGGTACAGTAGCTTAAGAGGATTGGGGGGTGCTAGATGGTGACTGGGAAAAAGCAGGGATGCTGCTATTTTTTACAGGGTGACCAGGGAAGGCTGACATCAGATGACTTTTGAGCAGAGACCTGAAGGGACAGAGTGAGCTGTGATTTCACATGTCTTGTCTTTTAACATTAGCTTAAAGTCCAGTACAAACAAGGAGATCTGCTGTGAAACTTCAGGAAAGTCAAATCTGCAAATATTAAGGCTTTATACAATACTCTGAAGCAGCTCTCAATTTATTTCAATTAATCCTTGAACTGTCTAGCTACAGTTAAGTATTTTTCCTAAAATGCCTCACAGTATTTCTTCACATAATAACTAAAAGAGAGTTTTCCAGTTATACGTGCAAACAACCCAGGTAGATAATTCAGGTAGAATTTTCCATTCTGAGACCCTGATGGTTTGATTTGGCAGAGGGCATACGGTAGGAAGAAGGTGCTAAAGCTAGCTGATTTTGCCACTGGCCACGTCTGTATAGTGTAAAAGTTCAAAGGAAATTGGATAGTTAGCCAGGTTTCAGAATAGTGAGTTTTAAAGTTCTTCTTTTAATTAAAAACCAAACAAAACAATAATAAAACCTCCCCCAAAATGGCAACAAACAGCAACAAATCAAGTAAAGTAGGTATCATATGTCTTCTTTATTATTATTATTTTTTTGAGATGGAGTTTATATATATATATTTTTTTTTGAGATAGGTTTTGCTCTTATCACCCAGACTGGAGTGCAATGGTGCGATCTTGGCTCACTGCAACCTCCACCTCCCGGGTTCAAGAGATTCTCCTGCCTCAGCCTCCTGGGTAGTTGGGATTACAGGCACCTGCCACCATGTCCAGCTAATTTTTTGCTGTTTTTTAGTAGAGGTGGGGTTTTACCATGTTGGCCAGGCTGGTCTTGAACTCTTGGCCTCAAGTGATCCGCCCGCCTCGGTCTCCCAATGTGCTGGGATTACAGGTGTGAGTCACCACACCTGGCCCCAGATACATTTAAAAACCTTTACAGTGATTTGACCAGATTATATTTCTTAAACTGACACAGAAAATTGGAATTCATTCATTCAACAAATACGGATGCTCAAAAAGTGAGGAAACACAGGATCAATTTATTTTTCAACAGTATATTAATTATACTTTTGAATAATATGCTCAACATCTTTTTCTGTCAACCTCCAGATATGTTTCCAGTTGAAGTAATTCCAAATTTAAAGCAATGAGATCAGTTGTTAACCTGCAGAAAAATACAATAAATGCACCGTGGAGTATGCCTAAAGTCTGGAAACTGAAGGAAAATAATGTATTTACTATGTTGTTTTTCAGATAAACAATTATGTTCATTGTTTTAAATTTGGAGGTACTTTGTGCGAGAGGTGTTTGGAAGTCGGCAAAATATACACGGAGCATATTATTTGAAAACATAACAGTATATATATTTTTAAGTTTCTTGACTTTTTGGGCTCCCTGTATTTGTCAAGTGTCTACTATGCGCCAGGCACTGTGGTAGGCATGAGGCGTGCAATGGTGAACAAACATGGTTCCTTGTGATTAGCATCTACTCACAGGCACAGAACGTAGATCTTCATTTCCAGGTTGAAATGACATCTATAATATTTTGACAGCAAAATATCAATGACTACTTTTAAGGAATAAAAGCAGTCATTAAGAGTGAATAAATGAACAAAAGAGAAAGGAAGGAAGGACAGATGGACGGAAGGAAGGAAAGAAGGATGCAGAAAGGGAGAGAGAGAGTAAGGAAGGGAGAGAAAGGAAAAGGAAAAGGAAAGAAAAGCAGGCAGGCAGATAATTTGGTCTAGTAGGATTAGAAACAAATTTTGGAACGAGAAAGACACCTTAGACATCACCTAATTTAATGGCTCAGCAGCAGTTGTACATTGGAATCACCTGAGGAGATTGTTCAAGCTAAAAGTGCAAGACTGCACTGAAAACCTACTGCATTAAAATCCGTGTATTTGTATTTAGATGTGTGTGATTCAATCCTTTGATTAATATGCACTGATCTAGTCTAATTCCCTCATTTTATATATGAAGAAACTGAAGCCCAGAGAGGCTGAGAAACTGGCTCAAAAATCACACAGTTATTGTACTAGTCTGAGTTTTTTGGTTTTTAATCCAAAAAACTGTTAAAAAAAAAAAACTGGCTTTTTCTGTACTATTATAGTACATCCCTCCACTACTGTCTATTTTGGGATCTCTGCTTGAGAAAAAGACAGGATAAATCGACAAAGTATTTCATTAAAAGTTATGGAACTAGGCCAGGTGAGGTGGCTCACGCCTGTAATCCCAGTACTTTGGGAGGGCGAGACGAGTGGATCACTTGAGGTCAGGAGTTCAAGACCAGCCTGGCCAACATGGTGAAACCCCGTCTCCACTAAAAATACAAAAATTAGCCAGGCGTGGTGGCATGTGCCTGTAATCCCAGCTACTTGAGAGGCTGAAGCAGGAGAATCTCTTGAACCCAGGAGGCGGAGGTTGCAGTGAGCTGAGATCATGCCACTGCACTCCAGCCTGGGCAACAGAGGGAGACTCCATCTCAAAAAAAATGTTATGGAACTAAAGCAAAGAAGCCAGTGTCCACAGGCAGCATAAGCAGTAACAAAAAAAGATCCATGATACACTACCATAACCTGGTTGCCTCCTGCCTAAACAGCCAAATCAGGCTAGTTTAAAACACTCTCACACAAAAATCATAATTCCTATCAGTTTCTCATTTCAGCACTGCAATGAATAATAATTTTGGTTTCCGTGGGTAAGGAAGGGGAGGGAAAGAAAAAAGAGTGATTTTTCTGATTTATTCCCAAAATTCAGAAGGTTAAAAAAAATATGTTCCCAGTACCTCAATATGGAGAAAGCCTGGTCTGCTTTTAACACTTTTGGCAGTACTTGAGGACATGTTTTTGGCTATTAGCCTGCCAAGCTGTTTAAGCTTATAGAAGGCCCACAAAGGGAACTTGTATGATTAAGTTAGTTAAACACAAACATCTTCTCTGTATATTTTATTCCCTCCCTTCACATTCATGAAACATAAAAGGCTAAAGCAATTCAGAACTAGGTGAGGGGGGCAAGTTATTTATCACTTCAGCTCCTTTCTCAAGGCTTGTGTAAATAAGAACTGGGGCAACTCAATGAAATTATTCATATGATCCTTGCAGTGAACAAAGCTTAGCATCAGAAAGCAGTTGAAAATTCCTATGAAGCATATGTATTCTCTTAAAAGAAACATCTGTGATTCTCTAATGCACTTCAGACCTAACTTTATCTCTTTCTAAAAATCATGTAACATGCATATACTTCAAGCACTGAACATACATATTAATTACATAGTCACAGAAGAATGTAAAATGTAATCTCTTTTTGACATACATTATAACACGTATTTCAACATTAGAGCACTAAGCAGTCTTCTTATGTAGAACCTAAAATTCTCTAAATGATTTGAAAGAGATATTTCAAAGCAAAACAACATACCATACTACATAGTGCAAGCTTGTCCAACCCACGGCCCGTGGGCCACATGCAACCCAGGATGGCTTTGAATGCAGCCCAACACAAATTTGTAAACCTTCTTAAAACATTATGAGATTGTTGTGTGTGTGTGATTTCTTTTTTTTATTTAGCTCACCAGCCATCGTTCTTATGTTTTATGTGTGGCCCAAGACAATTCTTCTTCCAATGTGGCCCAGGGAAGCCAAAAGATTGGACACCCCGAATTCTAGCCCCTTTTCAGATCCCAAATTAGGAACTTAGATTATTCATGCATGTAAATAGGATAGTTGGAAGTATCAATTGTAGTTAACAAGTTATGAGTTTCTTCCGAAAATTGCCATATTTGCTTATCAGTGAAATAAAAGAAACCAAAGAAGTACAAATGCCCTTGGTGAAACTATACATGGCTTAAAGCAGTTTACTATTATTAGATTGAAACTCGTGTGTGTGTGTGTGTGTGTGTGTGTGTACACAGAAGACAGCATTTTAACTGGGGCAGAGGAGTTGGCCAATATAGAAAAAGGTTTTAATAGACTTTCTATTTCAACCATAGTTACTGTGGGTTTTGTCTCTATAGCAATGGGCCTGGGTAAGGTGGATGTGTCTGGCAAGCGAGGGTGTTCAGCTGGTAAAATAACATAAACCTCATTTTACCTCTAGTTGAGCAAATTTCCTCCAAGAAGGTTTGCTTAATCGAAAGACAATTTCCAAGGATAAAGGGGATTTAAGGGAAAACTCTAAGCATCTTTTGGTGTGCTATTCTTCGCAGTACAGTACTGTGCTAAGTTTAACCTCACACCTTCTCCTGTATTTCATCAAAGGCCTCCAACAGCATTAGTTACTGGTAGTACTTTGGATTTAGGCAGTCACCTAACCTCCAGGATCTCAATCATCCCTAGCAGCATAGGCTAATTTCAGCTGTCTCTACAGGGGCTACATGAAACATGGCATTCACAGATTTGGATTATACAGTACTATTTATTACATGATGGAAGATTTCCAAAGATGCCAGAAGAGATGTTGGCATTTATGCAAGTCAACTACTGTTTGACCCAAAGAAGCACTATATTCTATAGGATTTTTTTTTTTTTTTTTGAGACGGAGTCTTTCTCTGTCCCCCAGGCTGGAGTGCAGTGGTGCGATCTCGGCTCACTGCAAGCTCCGCCTCCTGGGTTCACGCCATTCTCCTGCCTCAGCCTCCCGAGTAGCTGGGACTACAGGCGCCTGCCAACACGCCTGGCTAATTTTTTGTATTTTTAGTAGAGACGGGGTTTCACCGTGGTAGCCAGGATGCTCTCGATCTCCTGACCTCGTGATCCGCCCGCCTCGGCCTCCCAAAGTGCTGGGATTACAGGCGTGAGCCACTGCGCCCGGCCTCTATAGGATGTTTTTGCCAGGATTGAAAGAGCCTATGTGAAAACACCTTAATTAGGACCATCTTAGCACCTCACCTCTTGGATACCCTCTAGCTTCAGGTGTTATGTTTCAGGTGGGCCAAAATTGTCCTGGAAACAGAACTCCCCAGTTCTATTACCTGTCCATTTACTCCAAGTCCTGAGAGTGTATATTTTCTTATTTTCAGATCTAATAAGTCAAATATATCTGGTAGCTATTAAAAGATTTAAACCACCAGTTTTAAAAGGTTTCTAAAAAGCATTCAGTGTTCAGAGATTTCAAGCCCACAGAGGAGGCAGATTTGGAGAGTTTACTTCCAATAAAATCGTGAAATTATGTGCTGATTCCCCTCTATCCCCCATTTTAAGAATATTCTTATTGAGATCTCTCTACCTTTTTAATGTTCTTTTATAACACTTCTTCATAGACCCACAAGAAGAAAAATAGAGGAATCTGGAAAAAAAAAGTGTACCAAATGATCTCCAATAACCTAAAAAGATAATTATATTGATATGTCCCTAAAGAGGGAGACAGGCAAACTTGAAAACATTAGCTACTTACAATATGCTGTAAGATAACCTTTTCCCCTTTACTTCTTTGGGGTAATCCAAACTGCTATAAATGTTTCTTTAAAATTCCTTTATTAAAAAGTTTGTTATGCTTGCTCAAAGAAAATGGCTATCCTAGAAAACTAGGGCCAATATTATAGCACATTAAGTGGTGGCTACTTTACATTAGACTTCTTTTTTTTTAAAGGCAACAAAAATGGGGGGAAAGGTGGTTATAAAAAACATCACAGGAAACCAAATAGCCAATATTTAAATTAAAAGCAATCACAGCCTGATTCTTGGAACACACTTCGAAATGCTTTTTGGCATGCAGCTGCTACATGCCGCCAATATTGTGTGTAATTGGAAACATTTCAAACAGAATTGTTACCAAAGTCAAAGACCATAATTGCAAGCCCGGGGATCTCTGCCTCAGATAAAAGAAGGGCAGCTGAGCAAGAGTGCTCGGCATGGAGGACTCTACTTACGGGTCTGCATCTCACGGCAATATTTTCATTGCATTACTGACAGATCTTTCTTCCAGAGACCCAATGAGAAAAGGACACAGAGAGAAGCACACGCAAAGCAGAAGCTGGTGAGTGCTATAAATCAGCAGCTGGGACAAAACTCTTAGAAAGGAGTCCATGACTTCAGTACCAGAACAACTGAAATAACACAGCCCTAACTTTTTTTTTTTTTTTCTGAAGTGTAATCCACTAGAAATGAAAGGCATCTCTCCCAAGAGTTTACCCCAAATCTATCAGTGAGAAAAATGCAACTGCTGTTGAATTGGTCAGTTGACTTTTAGGCTCACTTAGGACCAAACTTAGGGGAGAAGAAAGTTAAGTAAAGGCAAATGATAGCTGCTTGCTAGTTTGCAGCTCTACATTTTAAAATGTTTACATTGGCTTCTGCCTGGCTGACATTTTTACTTTTATTTTATACGTAAAATCTCTCTTTATAGGAGAATGAAGCTGGAAAGGTCTAATCGGTTCAGGCTGGGCAATCATTCTTGTTCCTGGAGAGGTCCCTTCAAAAATAACCAAAATGCATTTAGATTTTAGTCTAAACAAGTGCATAAAACAGAGACATAGGAAGAATTATTACATTCTGAGAGGTCTGATCACCCTCCCCACCCCCCACAACCGGAAATAGTCAATGCCAGTGGACCAGTGGCTCAGGAATGGTTCTCGGAAAAATTGTGTCATTCTGGCATACAGAAAAGTGATCTGATTATTCTATCACATCTCTGTGCCAGAAGTGTCATGACATCAGCGTGCTCCAACCTGTAAAGCCTGTCTGGTTCGCCATCCCTGTTTCAGGAGAGAGGGGAAGGCGGGGGAAATAGCAGCTTACTCGGATTCCCCATACAATTTTAGGCCAGGCTTTTTTCACTGCTCCAAAATGTTCATTCATCAACACGTAGGTAATTAACCTCCACTTCAGTTCAGCATGACCATAAACAAGGGGATGTGGTTACCAGTTACTGGGGCAGATGAGGCGCTACATTTGTGTGTGTCCAGAGATGGGGAAGTCAGAGGCTTGGGGCTGCTCCAGATTCCTCAATGCCATCTTGGTCCTTGGCACGTGTTGTGGAGCGCTGGTTCCATAGGCTGCATGAGGTTTCGAGGAACTGCAACAATGCAGGACTTGGCGCCCAGATTACCATACTTCCCTCTCTCAACTTGCTTGCTCACACCAACCTTCTAAAGATATTATTGTGCAATCCAATAATCCTTTCTTCTGCGACCAGAAGAAAAAGAAGTAATGGTCCCTTAAAACACCAATCAACCAACAAAGCAACCCAGAAACACAACCCTTTCACTTTCCTAACTCCTTCTCTTTATTGTAGAATAATCATATATAGATTTAAGCAATCTTAATATTCTCTCACTAATAAGGGTTAAACAGTTGGTATTATTTTACATAACATGGAGATGAAAGAGACAGCTATTTTTTCCAAGGGGGAAGAGTCCATTCTAGTCAAGTGATACTTTCAACATTTCTATTCACAGATGAGAATCACTTTGATTTTTTAAAATTACCTTTTTTTTTTTTTTTTTTTTTTTCCAGAGATGGGGTCTAACAGTGTTGGCTGGGCTGAATTTGAACTCCTGGGCTCAAGCGATCCTCCCCAGTAGCTGGGGCTATAGAGCCAAGCACCACTGCATGTAGCTTTCCTGTCTTTCTTTAAAAGGAAAAATTCGCTCTTTACAAACTAGTTTAACCAGGAAATTAACTGCAGTAACTAGAATACAAGTAATGATAATCTTTACTGAAAATTGTTTCCCATAATATTAGAGAGCCCAAAATATAGGTATAGGCCATTAAGAGAGTTACTTAATTACTGGAAAATACTTTGCAAAGATTCTTGTTCCATTTCATAAGTATTATAGACAATCACTCATAATACTTAATTCTTTGTATTTTGCTTTCAAGCAATTATAAGAGATTTTAGAGAAATTATGATGCAACTTTTAAAACTTACATTTCAGCTTAATTTTTAAAAGCCTTAAAGAAACTACAAAATTTAACTTTTTTGGTCTTTTCAGAATTATCAAAGGAGAGAATATTAGGAACAACTAGACTTAACTACCTCTGACTCTAAAGTTAAGAGTTCAGCTATTAACCCTATAGGGGATCTTTATTTCTCCCTAGCTAATATTAGATTTTATTTGGGGGACTCAAGCTGACTTATTACACCACCACCCACCATGGACAAATAGTGCTTCCATGGACCTTGATTATAAAAACATAATAAGCTTTTTAAGCTTCACTGGTGTTACTGGCAGAACTGATTGAATCTGTCACTTTCGTAAAATATATCATTTTTCTTTTTAAAACCTATGAACAAACAGGCTCACTCAGTGATAACTCGCCAATTAGTACCAAATTAAAGATGGAAAAATTAATTTACTAAGCCTATTCAGTTGCATCAATATGTCTATCTCTATAAACTATCCAGTTTTTCCTTGCTTTTTCCCTCCCTCTCTCCATCCCTCCCTCTTTTCCTTCCTTCCTTCCTTTTGAGGCTTATTTATAAGAATGAATCATACTATGTTAGCCAGGACTTATTAAACTTGGAGATTTTCGAGTTCATCAGCAAGTGTGCAAACCCTTAACTGTGGGTAACATCCATTTATTTGTAGCACCTTTTGGTTTTAATATGTAGAGCACATGCATTGTTAACCTCTAAATCCTTTGTATAAACATTTCTGGAAGAGCTTGTAAAATATCTCCTTCTGTGTTTCCTGACTCGCCAGTTGATGGCATTTAGAAACCCTCTGGTACCAGCAGGTGCTGTATTTTGCTTTCTTCAGACTCCAGCTGGGCTACAATGACAGATTCCTGTCCCAGGCCAAGCCTATTCCACCAAGGCTAGGACCACATTGGAGGCAAACTGAACCAGGCTCCACCAGACAGCAAGACGAATGGCTGCTGTTTAAGTTTAAAATCCCCTGGTGGGAGTAAATATTGTTCCAGAGAAAAGGCTTGACAAATATTGCGTCATCCTTACAGAACTGTCTTGATTAAAGCAGAATCTTTGGATTAAGGTGATGCTCAATTCAAAATGTATCTATCTTGCTGTCATGGGATTTTTTTTTCCTTTCTACAGTCTGAAAACAGACATAATGTTGGGGACGGTCAAACAAGGCTGCCGGCTCCCAAGGGGCTAGAGTCCACTCCTGATAGAAGGCGGCTGAACACTGACACTTCACTGAGGATAATGGAGACAGCAAAGGCTTAGTGGGGAAGGGCCAGTTGTCACCTAAGTGACAGGCAACAGCTGAGCTCACACATCTGGAGCCGGAGTACGGCAAACACTAGCAACCCTCACCAGTCTACACCTTGGGCCTGTCTGAAAAGACAGATGGAAGTTCCCTCTACTCCAAAACTACATTAAAAAATGTCTGATGGTGAACCACGTCAATTATATAACATCAACTGCAGGCACAGCCTTCCGAAGTACTGATTAAAACGAGGCAGTAGACAACACTGTATGTATGAACAGATACAAGATACAATTTCATTGATTTGTCATTCATAAAACTTATCCTAAAAGACACATATACATGCATCCATTTGATAGCACAAATGCATGTGAACTCTGCAGGAGAGGCAGATTTTTACAGGTTTTTTTGGTTGTAGTTGTTGGTGGTTTTTTTTTTTCCTTTAGGTTCCCGTGGTGTGTTTGCCTTGGTTCATAGCCTGTTCTGCCGCTGATACCCTTTTAAAAATCAGCAACCAAACGTGTTCGGCTTGTGATCCTGAACCTTCCTTAGGCAAGCTGGAACTCAGCGTGATGCAGCCGTCCTCCCTCTCTCCCAACCCCCAACCTCGTTCTTCAGCCTCCTGAAGACAATCTGCGAACAATTTTCCCAAAGTCCCAAGAATAACACAGCACTGCCAACAGTCACTGGCGATGCCGTTTGTTTTTCTTAGAGGGTAATGAAAATTTAACAGCTTTCTGCTGCATCCTGAGTCCCGCTCCTAATAATTATTAACATGCCCAGTTTCTTCAACTTTTTCTACCTCAAGAGAGGAAAACGCTCCCATTTTTTTTTTTCCTATATCTGTGCTACATTCAGAAAACACCATCGCGGGGCAGGGGATTGGGGAGAGTGGTGGGAGTTGATTCGCCCCTGCCAAAAAGCCACCAGCCCTTTCCCCAGCGCGAGAGGAGAGAATCGGGACCCTCCCTCCGGACGCCAGTAGGTGACAGGCGATCCTAAGCGGCGGGAACACGCCAACGCACCCTCGCCTCCCGGCGCCCCGCATCGCCCCGACCCTCGGGCTACAGAACCTGTTTCCACGCCGGAGAAAACCAAGGGAAGAGTTGGTTGTGATGCAGCAAACAGGAGCCATGCGGGGAGCCTCTGCGGAGCCCTCGCGATGCTGCAGCCAATATCTGCTTTCCCTGTCTACATAGCCCAACAAACCGATTATGACCTTCTCCCTGATCTTCTGCGACACCGACCCAGTCTGGGTGTCAGAGACGCCGGCGGTGCCAGCGAAGGTGCCCGGCCCTGCCCCTGCGGCGCTCGCCCCCTAACACCGCGCCGCAGCCCCCTCTGCGGAATCCGCTAGGATCCGGGCTGCTACTCACCTCGCGCGAGGGAGACGCAACTCGGCTGCACTGTCCTCGGCGCTGCGGCGGGGCTGCGGGGCTGCGGGGCTGCGGGGCTGCGGGGCTGCGGGGCTGAGGGGCTGCGGTCCGCGGCGTCAGGGGTGGGCGAGGGTGAGCAGCGCAGGAACCATCCAGAGCCCAGAAAGTCTCCGTGCCGGCCGCGGCGCGTCTCGGGGAAGTCAGCGCAGGCTGCGCGAGGCTGGCATGTTCCGAGCGCGCTGTCGGGCGGCGGCGGCCGCGGGAGGCGGCGCTGGCAGCTGGGCTGCAGGCAGAGTGCGCTCGGGCTCTGGAGCCGCGCGCCGCGGCGCCACCGCGCACCCCGCCCTCGGCCGCGGGGCCCGGCGCGAGCGAAAACGCGGAGTGCGGACGCCACCGCGGGATCGAGGCCGCTGGGCGCGCGCCCACGCGTACCCCGGCTCGGCCCCGAAAGCGAGGTCGGGCCCGGCTCCGGCCGCGCCAGGGCGCAGGGCTGCGAGCAGGGCTGGGACCCGCTCCGCGCGCAGCCAGTGGGGCAGAGCAGCAGGCGGATTATGCGCAGGGAGAAAGAAGTTCACCAACCGCGGCCCAGATTCGCAAGTGCGGCTCGCTGGGAGCCTCTGCCCCGCCCCCGATTATATGCCTTTTTTTTAAACCAACAATCCCGATGGACTGAAACACAGGAAGAATGAAGGGACGGGGTTGGGGGTGGGGGAGAGACAAACCCAATTTCCTCTGATCAAACGATTTGGGTAGGGGTGCCTATTTGAGTTCCTTCTCCTTTGCGGGGTGTGTGAAGGGGGCAGTTAATTAAACACTTAGATTCCTTCCGGCGCGCCTCACCGCGCTGGGGACCCGTTTGGACTCGATCCTGTCTCGTGTAATCCCACAGGCTGGTCTGAGTCTTTGCCCCGGAACCGGAGGAGTGATCTTGCAGAGCAAGAAGCCAAAGTTCAGCCTCTAGTCCGTTCCCTTCCCCGCCTCGACGGCGCTGGTCGTCTCCATGAAAACTCAGTGTGGGGGGTCGTGCCCGCGAAAACCTCAGCCCACTGCAATGTCCAGAGCCTGACCCAAGTGAGCGTGGCGCACTTAAAAGCGGGTTCAAAGCATCGATCCGAACACGGTAACAATCTTTCTTTGGCCAAACTACTCTCCACGTTTTCAGTCTGCTCAATTCCCAGAGCTGGGCTCTCAGGTGCACTCACCCACGTTGAACTGGGGCTCAGCCTGTTTGAAAGTTCTGTCCTGACATTTGTGTCACACTAAACCTTAGAACCCCCCACCCTCTCCAGTTCCGGATCTGTGGAGTCTCACCATGTGGGTACTATTTCCCTGGGCTGCAGAGGGCAGACACAGGCGGCAGCTGTTAACCTGAACTTGACAGGCGCCTCTGCAAAGCCAGGGCTTCCTTAACCTCTCCATCCTCTCCACAACGCTCTAGAATACTGTATCATCTTCCAGGAAGATGAGGATGTGTGTGGGGGGAGTGTGGAGGGAGGTGTTGACTGATGCAATTTTTATCCCTTTAAGAAAAATCAGAACTGCCAGTCTCAGAATTTCTCAGAACACCAAGTCTTTTCGATTTTCATTGGGAATAAAGCAAAGGAATACTCAGCAAAAATGGAGCCGATGAGAAAGAGAATGTAAGGAAATAAAGGCAAATGGAGGAGGAAATGGTCTAAATCCAGGAAAATGTTTGGCTTCAGCACTGTGCTCTGTAATTCTGACTCAGATCTCCCCACGCTGTAGATACTTTCTCCTGTCTAGATGCCCAGGCAGAGTTCCTGAGCTCAGATCACTCAGGAAACAAGGCTGTTGCTTTTGAAATAATTCCACTTGCTAGTGGTTTTTGTTGTTGTTGTTGTTGTTTGTTTTTGTTTTTTTGAGACAGAGTTTCGCTTTTGTCACACAGGCTGCAGTGCTGTGGCGCGATCTCGGCTCACTGCAACCTCTGCCCCGCCCCCGTGTTCAAGCGATTCTCCTTCCTCAACCTCCCGAGCAGCTGGGATTAGAGGCGCATGCCACCACGCCCAGGTAATTTTTGTATTTTTAGTAGAGATGGTTTCCCCATGTTGGCCAGGCTGGTCTCGAACTCCTGACCTCAGGTGACGAGAATCTGGGAAAGAACAAACCAGGTTTTCTTGCCCCTCAGCATTTTATTGGAATTGGCCTTTGAAGTTGTGTCTGTTTATCTTGCTGGGGTTACAAATGCTTCTATTAAGCTATCAACTTTTAGGTTCTATCTAACCTCCAGAACTGCCAAAGAAAATTTCACTACCTGCATAGGTGAAATAAGATTTATTTCACCTATGGAGGTAGGGAAAATGACTCCTTTTAAGAGCAGAGAGTCCACTAGTCCACTGTTTGTTAGTGTCTTTGGGTGCCTGTTGATCGTCTCTATCAAAACCTCCAAATGAAAGCAGTTTCCCAACAAATGCAGTGGAACACAATCAGTGGGGGATAGAGTGGAGGACAGCATCATTTACCTCCCACAGCCACATCTTCATGAGAAAGTCCTCTTCAGTGGGCCAGTAGGCATTTGGAGCAGACAGAGCTGGTGGAAGAACCTCATGGAAAGCATAGTTATACAGCCTGCACTCAGATCTCCCTGTTAATTGGGGAAATTGTTACCTTATGGTAAGAAATGAGTCTGACATCAGAGGACTTATTGCTTTACAGTGACTTCACAAAGGTTTTATTTGTTGAGCATCTATTATGTGGAGCAGACACCCTGAGCACTGTAGATGATACACGGTCATTCCCTCTAGAGGATTACTGCCTCTTTGGACGGTGTGCTGGGCAGCATCTTTTGGATCCATTGCAAAGGTGAATACTTGGCCTTCAACCAGGATTCATAAAATTACTCCGGCCAGTGCATGTGATGCTCTGGGGTCACAACAGTCTGATTTCAAATTTCAGCTCCACCACTTACCAAATGTAGCCTGGGGTAATGTAGTTAACCTCTCTCAGCCTTAGTTTCTCATTGGTAAGTGAGGGTAATAATATTCAGCTCAGGGAACTGTTGGGAAGATTGAATGCTGCAGAAATCATGGGAACGTTTGTATGTCATTTTATAAGCCATCTTCTCACAAGCACCCTTCTCTATAGCAGCCTCCATGCAAAATCCCACAAGTAGAAAAGAACTGTTTTTTATTTAATCTGAAAAAGCATTCTTCATTGTGAACTCTTGAGTTGCTCCTGGATCTCTTTTTCTTTTTTATTTTTTCTGAGTCTCTTTTATTAATGGTGTTATTTTCTTTGTCTTTACAAAGCAACATGGTGTCATATCTTTTGTAAGAAATCAATTCACTTAGAGAATGTCTACTTTTCTTTTTTGAGACAGCCTTGCTCTGTCACCCAGTCTGGAGTGCAGCGGTGATCACAGCTCACTTCAGCCTCAAACTCCTGGGCTCAAGCAATCCTCCCGCCACAGCCGCCTGAGTAGCTGAGACTACAGGCATGCACTACCGTACCTGGCTAAGTAACTTCTTTTTATTTTATTTATTTATTTGAGATGGAGTCTTGCTCTTCGCCCAGGCTGGTGTGAAATGGCACGATCTTGGCTCACTGCAAACTCTGTCCCCCGGGTTCATGCAATTCTCCTGCCTCAGCTTCCCGAGTAGCTGGGACTACAGGTGCATGCCACCAAACCCAGCTAATTTTTGTATTTTTAGTACAGACAGGGTTTCGTTATGTTGGCCAGGCTGGTCTCGAACTCCTGACCTCAGGTGATTCACCTGCCTTGGCCTCCCGAAGTGCTGGGATTACAGGCATGAGCCACTGAGCCTGGCTACAACTTCTTTTAAAAATAACATTTTTGTGTGTTGAATTGTGTCCTCCAAAATTTCATGTTGAAGTCCTTACCTGCAGTACCTCAGAATGCAACCTTATTTGGAGATAAGGTCTTTGTAGAGTTAATCAAGTTAACATGAGGTCACTAAGGTCAGTCCTAATCCAATATGACTTTTATCCTTATAAAAAGGGGCAACTTGGGCAGGCATGGTGACTCATGCCTATAATCCCAGCACTTTGGGAGGCTGAGGTGGGAGAGTCACTTAAGCCCAGGAGTTTGAGATGAGCCTGGGCAACAGCCAACACGGGGAGATCTTGTCTCTCCAAAAAAAAAAAAAAAAAGAAAAGAAAAGAAATCGCCAGGTGAGGTGGCATGGGCATGCACCTATGTTCCCAGCTACTGGAAGGCTGAGGCAGAACAATCACTTGAGCCCAGGACATCGAGGCTGTGGTGAGCCATTATGGTGCCCCTGCACTCTAGCTTGGGCAATACAGCGAGACCATGTCTCAAAAAGAGGTGCGGAGGAGAATTTGGAGACAGACATGCACACAGGGAGAACACCACGTAGAGGTGAAGGCGGAGATCAGGGTGATGCTTCTGCAAACCAAGGAACATCATTGATTGCCAGCAAATTACCAGAAGTCAGGAGAGAGGCATGGAACAGATTCTTCCTCACAGCTCTCAGAAGAAACCAACCCTACCCACACCTTGATCTCAGACTTTCCACCTGCACAACTGTAAGACAATAAATTTCAGTTGTTTCAGCCACCCAGTTTGTGGTACTTTATTATGGCAGCCCCAGCAGACTAGTACAATACCCAACCATGTCATGCTCTGAATGTGTCCTGGCTCACTAAAGAGGATTTTCATATTTAGATGAAGAATTCATGACAGTGTGGGCCACAAGCTTGAGAATTAAGCAACAATCGGACAGTGTTGGCAGTCTTTGTTTGATTCCCAGGTCTGTTTGATTCCTAGGATTTGCTTGGCATCTGTTTGCTGTGTCTCTTGTTCATCCACATCTGGGACTCCTTTCTTTGACTTGCAGACCCAGCCCCACCCAGTGTTTGCAGGGTGAATCAGTGTTGACCCTATAATGATCTGCAAGGGCCTGGCTGGCAGGCGTGCTCCCGGGCTGAAAATCCTACTTACGCTCTTCAGGGCTTTCAGGATAGACTGTACACTCCTTGGATTAGTTCTAAAGGTCTTTTATATTTGCTCTGTGTCTATCTCTCTGGCTTATTTTTTTTTTTTACTACTCTCCACCCCTGTTTGCTCTAACCATATTGAACTATTTACAGTTCTTCAAAAGCATCAGGCTGTTTTATGACTCTGTGCTTTGAAAATACCTAGAATGTTACCCACTGAAAATTGCCCTCTTTATTAGCTAACTCTTGCTCATCCTTTACCATTCGACTCAAACATCACCTTCTTGGTAGTCCATTGATGTGCATTATTTATTGTTTTGTCTGCCAAGCTTGTTTCTCCTTCTTTGTAATGCCCCCGATTTCCCTTGAGGAACCACATTCTCCCACTGTCAGCGCACATGGATTAGTTGGACACTCATCCGTGGTTTTGGCGTTAGGATCAGGTGACCCAGACCTGGAAAATTACAGCACTGGATCCCCTGACCAAAAGATTAGTTCAGGGATGGGCATGTGACCCACGTCAAGTATTAGGATTTGTGCATGAGCTTTTAGTGATTCCACAACAACAACTTCAACAAGTATTTATTGATCACTTATGTACCAGCCACCGCCTTGCTGGGAATTCAACAGTAAACCAAATATCCAAAGTCTCTATCCTTATGGATTTTTTATTCATAGACAGGAGATATTCTCTTGTTCTTCTGTCTTTTAAACATACATCTTGGAATACAAAGGTCTAGATTCTAGAAACTATTTTGTCACATGAAGCTTGAGCATTAAGCAAGCATGAAGGAGGGATAGAAGGGAGAGATGGTGACAGAACAGGATCTGATGGCATGATTTGAGCTCCTGGATCAAACTCTAATTGAAAACGAACTACCACTGAACTTTTCAGTTAATTTAATATTTTGTTGTCATTTAAGCCAGTTTGGGGCTTATGTGACTTGCAAATTATGGAGTACCATTTGGTACACCCTTCCACCATTTAGAGGCTACTTTTCTCTGTTGAACTTTATACTCCTCTATCATTTTATTTATTCGATTAGTTATTCCTTTATTCCAAAAAAGATTTGTGTCCACTTACTGTTATGTACCCATAACACATAGCAAGTTAGCATAACTTGAAAGTAGATATGAAAGATGAGAAAAATAAATGAGACAAGTTCATAAAATTCATCCCATAAAGAGTGAGACACGATTTAGTTTTCAGATTTCTAGCAGCCAATGTGACAATGGTTATATAATTCCTACACAATGGGAAAGGTATCTAAATTAAAACAATCCTGTTCTTAGGAGAAGTATGACTATTAGTAAATTGAAGAGCAGAAAGAATCACCCACACCCCAGGTCCACGTGAAGAAGGCTCTAGAGAAATGACGAACAACATCTTCACAGAGCACTCATAATGTGTTTCTTGGGGATGTTTCTCAGAGCACCCATGAATTCAATGAAATTTATTTTTTAGAAAAGCAATTTAATTACTTCATTTTGTCTGGTCATCGTGGCTCACGCCTGTGATTCCAGCACTTTGGGAGGCTGAGAAGGGTGGATTACCTGAGGTCAGGAGTTCGAGACCAGCCTGGCTAACATGGTGAAACCTCGCCTCTACTAAAAATACAAAAATTAGCCTGGCATGGTGGCGGATGTCTGTAATCCCAGCTACTTGGGATGCTGAGGAAAGAGAAATGCTTGAGCCTGTGACGTGGAGGTTGCAGTGAGCTGAGACTGCACCACTGCACTCCAGCCTGGGAGACAGAGTGAGACGCTGTCTCAACAACAACAACAAAAATCACTTCATTTTGTAACAGGCACTTAACAGAATATATGACAATTACAATAAAGTGAGTAGTCCAAAGTGTTCTGGTATTGTGTAGTTGGAGGGGATGGAGGTAGAGTGACGGAAGACTTCTTGGAAGAAGAGGCACCTAGAAGATGAACTAACTGAGGGTAAGATGTGTGCATGTAGGTGTGTGTGCTCACGTGTCTAAGCATTTTGGGCAGAGGGAACGTCATGTGTAAAGGTGAGGAGGTGAATGCAAATAGGCTGAATCTAAGGACATGAAATATGTTCAGACTGGCTGCAGTATGGGGCACAAAAGGAGAGCAGTGAGGTGGAGGCTTGGATGAACCTGCAGAGGTGGGCAGAGGCTGAGGCATGTAGGAGCTTAAAAGCAGGGACAAGTTTTGTGGGAGAAGATAAGGAGTTCTGTTTTGGATGACCAGAGAAAGTAATCTTCAACACTGGCTAAAAGAAGAAGCCAAAGAGATAGGAAGGAGATAGTGAGAAAGTGTTGAATGAATACCAAAGACGAGGGCATTTCAGGAAGACAGTAGTACCAACCCTCTTCTAAGTTTTAAGCTGCCCAGAGCAAACTGTGCTCCACGCAGCCCTAGAGTCCCACCACTAAGAGGTTTAAAGGAGGCCCTCGAAGGGTCAATGGGTGGGCTTTGGGGATCCCAGGAGGATTCAGTAGTTTATAGTAGTTCTGTAAAGCAGACCAAGCTGATCTGCACTTCCTTCAGGCAATCCTCCACAAATATGCTTTCACCAGGCTTTTGGGAGTATGGCCAGCAGCGATTTTGAGATTATAATCCTTGGGCAATACTCAACTATTCCGTGTTGTTCATTAAAAAGTGAATTATATATTTTCACAGTCAACTGAGCTGAATTGATAATTTCATATAAAAGCTGAATTTACTTAGTACATATGCAAGAATTGAAGGCCATTTCCCCTCTGCTCAAAGATGAGCAGAAGGAGGACATTGGGTCAGGGTTCATTCCTTTGTCACAGCAATCTTTGTCATCTTTGATTTGCTGCCTTTTCCATTAGTTTGTCCCTTGAGGGCAGAATGCTGCCTAATTCAATGTTGCGACTCCAGTGCCTGGCACAGTAACTAGAACAGAGTAGGTGCTCAGTATCCACTGAAAGGTAAATAGATACTGGGACCTTAATGGAGAGCTGGTGGGGAGAAGGGAGTGAGGTGGGGGCAGGTAGGGCTGGCCAGCCCATACCCTAAGGTGATCCAGCCAAGCCTAGTGTGGTTCACAGTGTGAAGGAGGTCGGGGCCATATATTTGGGCAGTAGAGTCAGCCTTAGGATGGGGAGGCGGTGAGCTAGGTGAAGCAGCAATTAGGGGTTGCAGAGTCTAACCTCCCAGGAAGAGGAAATGTCAGGTTGTTATGGTTCAACCAATGGAGCTAAGGTACAAGTGTGGACCAGAGTCCCAGTGGCCAAATTAGGAAGCAATGTGAAATCCAATGGTGTTTACATGTGATGGGGGCACAGCTGTGGCTTGAAGGAGCTCCATAGCAGATACCCAACTTCTGGAAACAAGATTAATTTCAGACCTCTACCAGAAAAATGGAGGGGCTGAGACTGGAGAATAGATTGGTGGTTGGTTTATTTTGGTTCTCTGACTCTGGCTTTCTTGTTTATACTTCAAACCTATACTATGAAATATGATTTCACATACCTGTGAGTTTGAGAAAGAGAGAGGAAAAGGAGAAATAAATGTCCTTTTTGCTCAAAGCTACTAATCTAATTTTATTTCAGGTCTTCTTGGTGCAATGTAGAGACACTCAAGACTAATTTATTTGCTTCAGGAGCTTACAAAAACTTAAGATTGAGTGACATGCTGGCTTCTAATGTTCTTTTGGGAAATATCTTGGGTTAAACGGTGCTTTCATTTTCTCTTTTTTCATATAAAAAGAACTCTGGGACTTGTAGTTGAGTGACTGAAGGAGGACTAAAATCAAGTCTCTACCTCTGAAACTTGAGATCTTAGATTTTACTATATATTCTCTCATTCGTATAAAAAGTAGCAGCTCCTGCTTCAGAATGTTGCTTATTCTGCTACTTTTGACCCCAGGCCTGAAGAACTCCTATAGATAGCATGTGAAGTTCCATAAATATCTTCAAGTATGACCTACAATGACTACATTAGCTTTTCCTCTCACTAGTGCTGTTGCTGGGGCAGAAGTTCCCAGAGGTCTGAGTTTAAAGAATTCCACCCCTCCTAGGCACACTCCTACCACTGACCACAACTCCCAGCCCGAGCTCAGGATCTGTGGGGCATTAAAGTAAAACAAAACTCAAGAAAGCACAAGAAAAAAAGTGACATGTTCTATAGTGGTTATGGGTTGTAAGTATAAAAAACTTTCAAATAGAGATGACTACATTTACACTCCATTTTCTCCTGGAAAAATTATTGGTTTTGCTCACCAACTCTGAAAATCCAGATATAGCGGTGGATGCTAGGAAGGAGTTAGGAGCAACTAGAAGCAGCTCTCATTTTTGAGCTCCCGGGAACTGCTTCCCAGGCCAGCACCCCTGCCACCAGGATGTGGCTTTCTGGTGAATGACAGCCACTGATGGGCCTAGAAATTAGTCTTTTATGTTAGTGTGCTAACCATGTGACTAGAACACATTCTCCTCTACATTAACTGTCCTAAAGCATTAGCAAAATAATATGTCACTCATGATGCGATTCAGTGAAATGTATAAAGGAAATTGGTTTACTAAACCCATTAGGTTAAAAGGCAAATGGGAGACTAAAACAATAATCAAATGACAGTAATTAATTTTTAGGATTAGTTATCTGACAGGAAATTTCTCTTTTAATTTAATTTCTACATTGTAAAATAATGAAGTTTAAGGAGGCTTAGAGAGAAACACACAAATCAGCACACTTAGTCCTTTTTATAGAGTTTCAGAGTTCCAACCCACTCTTGCTAAAAAGTACTATTTCAGCCACCAAAACAGAATAATTCAATATGAGAACTAAAAAAAAAAAAAAAAAAAAAAAGCCCATGGAGATAAGGAGCTAAAATGAAGTCAAAGAATCGGGAATAAATTTTCCCCAAATGAATGACTCAAGATGTGAGATCCCAGCCTATACTTCTGCCTGGCACTTGAACTCCTACATTTGCAAGTTGTATGAAATCTCCTCAAATCTGCAATTGGAATTTGCCTGTAAGCAGCTATAGTTTTCTTATTCTTACTGTCTGGTTAAATAGGTTAAAGCAGGCAGGCAAGCCTGTCAGCAGGGCCTGAGAAAAGCAAGAATGCAGTGGGAATCAGGAGAGGTGTGTGAGTGACAGCGTTAGGGGGAAAAGGAAGAGAAAGGAGAGGTAACTCTCAAAACACAGCCAGAGGAAACGAAGCTCTTGTTACAATCATGGCGGAAAGGTCTTGATCCGGAACTGAGGTGGACGCGGCTGTCAGGAAGCACCCTCCATAGAGGCAAAGTTGTTGAAAACTGATCTAAGTCACACGATTTTACATAGTGCAACTGCCCATCAATGGATTCAGGACTGGCACTTGGCAAGTTTTTTATTATTATTATGAATATTATTTGTATTAGAGTACTGAGGGTTAATAACAGAAGACTACATTTTCTTTTCTTCTCACTTTTTAAATTAGAGGCTGACATTGATTTAAAATGTCTAACAGAAAGCCATGGCTTATTCCTCACCGATTTATGAGCATCAAAGGATGGGGAAGCTAGCCGCATTCTTGTCATTTCAGTGGTTCATTCTCTCCTTATTCTGAGTGAGGTTTTCTAATATATTGGCTATGTGGTGTCTTAAGTTTTTATCATCTCTACCGTTCACCTGGCACTTGGCACATCTGCTCACAATACTTGGCATGTTTTCAGTGTGTTTTAAAGCTCTGATTAGATTGTTGGCCCCTGGAGGGCAGGAGTCATTTCCTAGACTTTTTTTATATCCCTCACATACACCTATGCACTTGGTCTGCAAGTAAACTAAATGTAATGAATATTGGTTGATTACCGTTATATTTTTTCAGCATATAATTCCATACCTTGAGATGCTCTTACACAAAAACATAGTTTTTAGATCTAGAAGAGCTGTGGGGGATCATTAGTCCAAGCATGTCATTTTATAGAAGCAGAAACTGAGACTTCTCAAAGAGAGAAAATGCGCTCACAGTTACATGGCACAGTGGGGATTAGAACTTGGCCGTCAGACTTCTGCTTTTTCCTTTTGTCCCTTCCCAGTTGGAGAAACTAGTGTTTAAGGAAAGTTCAAGAAGCTAGGGAATGAGTGGTAAAATGGATTAGCAGCATACACCATGAGCTGGTAAGTCACCATTCTCAGTTTTGTGTATAATAAGGATTATGTAAGCATTGCCTAAGTCGTTCTGTATGTCACTCAATACTAAAGGGTAATCAGGCAGGCTTCTCTGCCTTTGTGCAGGGCAAAGAGAATGTTCCACAGGCACGTGCCTAAATATGAAGAAGAGAATAAGGCAGCAAAGAGTGTGCCTACCTGCTTTCTTCCTCAAGGCCCGGGCTCCATGGTTTCTGTAAAGGCTCTTTTTAGGCAGTTATTTCTGGGCCACTAGCCAAGGTGAAAACATTCTTTTCCTTGACCACAATCCAAAAGGGAACATGCGGGAGAACTTTTATTCTGTTTGCATCTCAACTGATGGTCTTCCTTCCTCCTCCTTGCTCTTCCTTCTGAGAACATTTATTGATCACCTACTGTATGCCGAGCACAATGCTAGGTAGACAATGGGGAGACAATTGCAAGAAAGATAGCAGTGCTGTTCTTGAGCTTACAGTTTTATTAGGGAGACAAATATTCCAGGAATGATGAATGGTGAGATAGGTGCTGAAAGAGGTATCTCCAAAGTGTCAATGGGAGCACAAAGAAAGGGGTAACTAATGACATCTGTGAGGCCAGGCAAGCCTTTTGGAGGAAGTGACGTTGAGTCTTTATGAACGAATTATTGCGGGAGGGATGGTTTTGATGGAAAAAGTGGTCCCGGGTGGAGGGGCAGCATGTGCACGTTCATGGAAACATGAGGGGAAATGGTGTGTTTAGGAACCCAGAAGTAGTTTGATGCGGTAGAGAGTAGGGGAAAGCACAAATCTAAAGAACTCTGGATGCTGTGCTAAGGAGTTCATATTTTAGCTTTCGGAGATGGGGAGGAAGGAGCCAACAGAGCAGAAAGTGACTATACTAATGTCCTTTTTTCAAAGTAACACAAGGTACTGAATAGAAATAGCACTGCTAAAGAAAAAAAATATATCTGAGCTCATTTCTTTTTCCTATAAAGATAAAAATTACTTCTTGGAGATCCTTTTGCAATTGTTAGGTTTTCCCAAGTGGTATGCAACAGTATTTTTAGAAATCAAATCATGTTTCTGATTGATTTGAAATGTACTTTCAATGTTAATGGAAAGGGTGATGGACTTGGGAATTATGGAGACCTGGGTTCTAGGTCCTGGGCCACCATTAACAGGGCATAGTAACAGTAGCATATTCCTCATTCACCATGTGAAGGGATGGGAAGAGGAACTTTCAGCACAAAAGTTTAGTGTGTGACCCTGTGTATGTGTATGGTGCGTGTTTGTGTGTGCATGCATTTGCGTGTTTATATCTAGCCTAATTCAAAAACAAAATGAGGCAGTTTCTAATGAAAGGCACTGATAGAGGCCAGGTGTGGTGGCTCACGCCTGTAATCCCAGCACTTTGGGAGGCCAAGGTCGGAGGATCGCTTGAGGTCAGGAGTTTGAGACCGGCCTGGGCAACATAGTAATACTCTGACTACACTCCAGTCTGGGTAACAGAGTGAGACCCCGTGTCTATCTTCTTTTAAAAAAGGCATTGATACATTCAGAGTCAAAGCCTGAAACCTAGATTCAAAGACAAAAGTCAAGTAGTAAAGAGTGTGGAGGGATAACATAGGGTTGCTAACTTTTAATTTGGCCAAATAAGGATATTATAAAAGTAAACAAAGCAAAGCCTAGTCATTCTCAACAACAAATGGGAAGGAAATAATGGCAGAATAAAGAACAGTCTTCTAAGTTGCCATTATGTCATGAAATTCTTACTTAAATTTTATTAATTTTCTGAATAGATAATATATGCATAATTTCAAAATTCAAGAGGTAAAATGTGTATATGCTGAAAAGTCTCTGTCTCACCTTTTCTCCTAACTACCCAGTCTTTCTCCCCAGGCACTGTACTTTCTAGATGCCAAGATAAGGTAGGAAATATGACTAGTTGCAAAGCCCTCAAAGATCAAGGTTTATCACAAAAGAAAGGCTTTAAATTTTTTTTTTTCAAAAAAATTCTTAAAAGGGAGAATTTAAGCTCTTAAGAAATTTGTCAAAAGGATGCCTACACAAAGGATCTGGAGTAAAATAATGAAGAATAAACTCAGGAGTAGCTACAGACAATGTGGGAGATTTTCTCATTTCTGAGCTCTTCATCTCTTAAAGAATTTAAATACTTAATTGAATTCCCCAAATTCTACCCCATTAAGAAATGCAGAGGACAGACTTTGACCTGGAGTATTTTGAGGGAAGAGATTACCCAAATTCCTATTTACTTCTTCTCTAGAGAATTCTTAATTTAACTCCTGAATCATGTTTGATTTTGAATACACAAAAGTCACAGCCTGACTTTTGTTCCAAGATAATTCAGCTCAGAAATGAAGTCCTATATAACTGAGTGGGGGAAATCTTTTAAATAAAATCGTGTAGCGTTATCCATTTATATGTGACAGTGTATCTGACAAAGGAGCTGGGTTTGACATAATTACTAGTTAGCTGTCCTTCTAGGCTATAATTGGTCAACGGGTTCAACTGCTTTTAGAGGCCACTCCTGAAATGTGAAAGTGGTGTCATATAATGAGTATGTAGAAAGGATCCTCATCTTCCGTTGGCCAAAGTAGGCACCTTGGATTTGGAGCTGGTACCAAACAGTTCAGGTACCAGTTAATACCAGGGGGAGGTTATGGTCAACTCCCTTACGTGGCACTAACAATGATGTTACTGTTGGTCAGAAAGCGAATCCTGTGCTGGCTCTGATTCTCAGACTAGTAGGAAAATAAATATTGTGAAGGAGCATTAAAAGCCTTGGATCAATGCACATCGCATGATGTAGCCATAAATCATGACCTGTAGAATAAAGAACTGACATCAGATCAATAATTGCCAGAAAAATTAAATTTTTCATTACTTGAAACAGAAAAGTAATGGTTGAGTGGTTAAACCTGAAACCTTCCTGTACTTCAGGTGGCTGGGAGACCCAGCTCTGTAATTTGTTGAGGAGAAAGCAGCTGGCACAGAATTTTGAGGGAATGAGATAAGTTAAACTGGGTGGATCTTATTTCTATTTTTAGTAGTCTTTCAGTCCATCAGTTACTGGAGATACAGATTTCTTCGGGGCCTGTTTATTACAGTAGAGGTTAGAGAGCCCCAGTGACAATTCTTCCTTGGGGGTCCTCCTCTGCTTAAGACATCTCTTAGGGAGAATTTTGGAGTCTGCAAAACAAGAGGTCCTGTCCCAAAGCTGCCATAGCAGAGACAAACATTGACAGGGATCTGTGATTGACGGTTCCTCCCACTGCAGTCCTGCTGGGAGCAACAAAGCCCCAGCCACCATGTACAGCCTAAGGGGCAGGTGTCCCACTGAGGCCAGGAGCACCCTCCCCCTCGCTCCCTCCACCCTCTATGCATGCACACATTGTAGTTTCTTCAGAAGTACCCCCAAATTACTTTCTTGCTAATCTGCCTATCTTTTCCTGTTGCCCTAGCAGTTCCTTCCCAGACATAGGACAGAAAAGAAGGGTGGGATTCCCCACTGGAAAGCTGTTTCCACATTTAATTGATCTGTAATCCATAGTGGCCCCAGCTCTGAAGCTCACCCTGGCCTTAACCCATCGTTCAGCCAAATACTTAATGACCTGTAAACAACACAACAGCTGTTCACAGGGGTCCATATAGTCAAAAGACCCCGAGGTGAATCTTGTGTAAGGCAAAGCATCTTTTTGTGTGTGATGCAGAATCCCTTCCTCTAATTTATCTGCTTTATAGGTTAGTGCACTCCAGGGCTCTCCAACCATAAACGTAACATTTGTAATTAGAGTCATAGAAGAATGCTGATGAGATTTCCAGTTAAATTCAGACAAAATGGGGTCCGATTTTCTCATTGCGGCAGAGTGGCTGTTAAGATGCCATCCTTCACCTCTGTTCCACGTTAAAGATCAGTGTTTTAATTGTTCTAGCTAGCAAGGAACCAGATGCCCCTCCTCTTTAACAGAGAAACACACATTTCATTTGCCCAATTTTTCTTTGACCCCAAGAGAAGGGTAAGACCCTTTGTAGGGAAAGCACTAAATTCGGAGGGGCTTGGGGAGAAGGTACCCTATAGCAGCCAAACAGAGGGAGAGTGCAAATGCCGGGTAGAGGCTACGATTGTCCAACCCGTTCATTAAACTTCTGAGAATGCAATGTATGGTAGGAATGCTTTATCTCCATTAATAGAAGTATTATGCCACAAGGAGAAAAACATTGTATGAATACACAAAGACAAATAGGCTGTTATAAAAGGAGTAGGGTTTTGATAACTTCCATTTCTATTGTTTCTCTTGTACTGAAAAGACACGTTCATCCTAAAAATTTTGAAAAGTATAGAAAAATACAAAAAAAAATCCAAAAATACAAAGCCCCAGCCACCCTGTACAGCCTAACGGACAAGCATCCACTGAGGCCAGAAATGCCCTCCTCCCTGCTCTCTCCACCCGCTATGCATGTCTTTTTTTCTGGGCATATATGCACTACAACAATCGATCACATCGGACAGGTGAAACTTGCTTTTTACTTAACATGTAGTGGACATTTCCCATGCCATTTAATCTTATTTTATAACCACAACTTTATGGCTATATGATACATTTTTAGGATATTAAAACAACTTTTAAAAATAAACATGCTGGGCTTTATATCTAGGTGATGAGATGATAGGTACAATACACCACCATGACACACATTTACCTGTGTAACAAACCTGTACATACTGTGCATGTACCCCAGAACTTAAAAAATAATCAATCAATCAACATTCTTTAGTAGTGATGAGCATACTTTAACTCTGTGCTCATCCATTATTTTCTTAGGATAAACTTGTAAAAAAAATTCTGTTTTCTAAAGCTGTATTTGTCTCAAGTGAAGGGGAAAAAGACTGCCCTGTTTGCTAGTTATTAATACCAGGGGGCAGCATAGAATAGTATTTTAAAAGCCTGGGTCTGTAGTCAAACCATCCCCATTTAACCCCACTTCTACCCTCTGGGTGCTTGGTTTCCTCATCTGTATAATGAGGATAATAATGGTGCCTGTGCTGTAGGGTTGCTGGGTGATATAAATGAATTCATATAGAAGCACATTTGGGCCGGGCACGGTGGCTCACGCCTGTAATCCCAGCACTTTGGGAGGCCGAGGCGGGGGGGATCACGAGGTGAGGAGATCGAGACCATCCTGGCTAACAAGGTGAAACCCCATCTCTACTAAAAATACAAAAAAATTAGCCAGGCGTGGTGGCAGGCACCTGTAGTCTCAGCTACTCAGGAGGCTGAGGCAGGAGAATGGTGTGAACCCGGGAGGCGGAGCTGGCAGTGAGCTGAGACAGCGCCACTGCACTCCATCCTGTGCGACAGAGCGACTCCGTCTCAAAAAAAAAAAAGAAAAGAAACACACACATCTGACTCACTATGATACTGCCTCCTTTTAATTCCACCAATAGCTCAGTTAGGTGAGCACTATTATGGCTATATCTGGAAGCACATGTGCAGAAATGACAGGTAAATTACCCAGGGTGGCCAAACTCAGATTCCATGTGTCAGCTCCAAAATTCATTCTTTCCTACATTATATTATAATTATTAATTTTATCTATGTGGAAATCCAATTTAAATACTGAGCTCTGGAAGTAAAGGTTTTCAACCTCACTTCAAATCTCTGCCTAAGTATAGCTGCCTCAAAAAGAAGTGACTGTCTGGCATACCACTGTAAGCCTCCTGGCTCTTGTCACAAACTTATCTTTTGAACTTATATTTTTATTGTCTGTCTTCCCCACTAGAATGTATGCTCTCTGAGAGGGGGTTGTGTTGTTTAAATGATTTAGCACCAAGTCTGGCACCTGGAAAGCTTGTGTCGAATAAATATATCTTATCATTCAATTATGTATATAGCCTAAAATGCCAGATCATTGTCAAATTATCTCTTTTTGTTTAAGCTATTAAGATTATCTACATGTATCAGATCACCTGGATAACTGACAACTTTTCCTTTCACTTTTTACTAAAAGTACCTTTGATTTTTTCATAAAGAGCATCAAATTATAAGTACATTGATAAATATATTGATAAAATCATAAGCTACAATAGGTATATAAAACACATGATTGTCAGTGGTGAATGTAATCTTTTTCTCTCCTATCCGATTCTTTTCAGAAATCTTCTCCCAAAAGGGAAAGGACTCAAATATAAATACTTTCCTAGAAACCGTCTCATTTCCTGAAGCCCAGAGTTATACTTGCCCAGTACAGACTGTGTATACAGGCCAGGTTGGCTGACTGATCCATCTCACAACTGGATCATTCCATAGGCAATAGCAAGTACAAGCAGACTTCAAACCCTTTGCTTTGCCTAATTTTCTTCATTGCCTTTTCTTCCTCTATCTCTTTCAGAATTCCCACTTATTCTTCAAGTATCATGTGAATATCTATTCTCTATAAAGCCTGCTCTTACTTCCCTTCTCCCCTGGGAGAGTATTTGGCTCTGTTCATTGTACTTCTGTGGCACAATGTACGTCATGTGACTATGGCTCTGAGGACATTATATTGCATTTTTAAAAATTTGTGTTCTCATGTAGACTGAGATTCTTGAGGACGGGGATCATTGCTTACAATGTTGCATAGCATATTAGAGGTTCTGCTGAATGAATGAACTATATGTGTGAGTATGTGTACTTAGACTTTGTTAAGTGAGTAACAGGAAGCTAGGGGAGATTTTAAGGAAGGGAGTAGCAGGAACCAATGTATGGCTTAGGAGTACGTGTTTGACTGTGCGTTACTCTACCCAAATCCTGGCATTCCAGCTTGTAAGCGTGTGCTTAATTGCTAAAACTTACTCTTTCGATCTTAGACATGTCATTTGAAAAAATTTTGTTTCCTTGTTTGGTGCTTCTGTAGCCTGGCTCTTCTCTCCAAAGATTGTAATTTATTTACTTTTTCCCTCAAATTCCTTATACATCGAGTGATATTTTACCTTCATATTGATACTTCCATTGTCAGAAAACACGCATCTTTTTCAACACTGAAACCAGTTGACTATAGGAAGTGGGTGGAGAATGTCGTGCCACACACAGCTCAGTAGGGTTAGGAGCTGTCACACATGATTTCAAGTTTCAAGGGGATTCCATGCAGCCAATGCATACTATTTCTCTCATTGTTTTTCCTTCATCCACTGAAAGCCTTAAGAGTAAGGTCTATGTCTTATTCATTGCCGTGTCCCCAGCGTCTATTAAAGTGTCTGGGATCTAGTAGATACTAGGAAAAAAAAGTAATAATGAACGACTAACTGATCAAAGGAAGGAATGAGGCTTCTCAGCTAGAAAACATATTTGAATTTGAGTAACTCTGATACTCCCCAGAAGGGTGAAGGTGGCAGGAGCTGAGATCTTGTCAGTATTTAATAAGGCTCTGCAGCTCATATTACTGTCAGAGGCATTCGAACCATAGCAACTCCATCTTGAATAGCGGCTGGGTAAAATGAGGCTGGGACCTACTGGGCTGCATTTCCCTGAGGTAGGCATTCTTAGTCACAGGATGAGATAGGAGGTCAGCAGGAGATAAAGGTCACAAAGCCCTTGCTGATAAAACAGGTTGCATTAAAGAAGCCAGCCAAAATCCACCAAAACCAAGATGGAGATGACAGTGACCTCCAGTCGCCCTCACTGCTCATTACATGCTAATTATAATGCATTAGCATGTTAAAGGACATTCCCACCAGCACCATGGCAGTTTACAGATGCCATGGCAACATCTAGAAGTTACCTTGTATAATCTAAAAAGGGGAGGAACCCTCCATTCTGGGAATTTCCCTTTCCCAGAAAACTCGTGAATAATCCACCCCTTGTTTAGCAAATAATCAGGAAATAATTATAAGTGTCCTTAGTCCAGCAGCCCAAGCTCTGCTCTGCCTATGGAATAGCCATTCTTTTATTTCTTTACTTTTAAATAAACTTTTTTTCACTTTATTCTGTGGATTCGCCTTGAATTCTTTCTTGCGCGAGATCCAAGAATCCTCTCTCGGGGTGGTCTGGATTGGAACCCCTTTCTGGTAACACTACCCTTAGAGAAAATGGTTCTGGAGCCTTTGGAGAACTCTTTGGCAAGAAGTCCAGTAAGTCCGTGAAGTTCATCTTTCCTCACAGGGAGTTTACCAACTCGAATGCATGTTTTTCATTACTGAGCTGACTGGAGATGTCATTTGTAGACTTTCGCTTTGGAGTTAAAGTCAACAACATCATTCTTGCATTTTAAATGAGCTCATGTTTGCCCTGTTCCCATCAATTCCTCTTCCTCTGCTGTTTTCTCCATCAATTTCTCTTTCTTCCTCTGTCTTCTCGTAAAAGTTAAGGTTCTAAGCAGAGAAGAGGAGAGGCAGAGAGGGAGGAGTTCTGTGGCTACTGCCACATTTTCATGGAGGATGAGTGTTCCCTGGGACAGATGGGAAGGAAGGTGACACATCAGCGTTCCTGAGTCCTGGGAGTGGGCTGCAGTTATGTGGGAGATCTGGCAAACTTGCCCAAAGCTAAGCTCTTAACGCTGTTTGCTAGTTGCTGACTTCTTGTTAAATAGCTCTAATTGTAGACACTAGTATTCCAAGATGAACTATGTTTTATATATATTAAATGTACACTATTTGATTTCATGTTGGTCCTCAGAGATAGTTTTAGGCCGGTCATGTCTTTAAACAAACAAACAAACAAACAACAACAAAAACATACCCGGGAGGCTCTGCCTGGTTTCATAGCTGGGCTCTGGCCTGTGGGTTTCAGCCTGTGATGGACTCTTAGGTAAAATCGACTTGAGCTTCCAGCCTTGTGTTGCACGTTGTGCGTCCTTCACTTTCGCAGACACTTTTTCTCAACGTCTTATTGATATTTAGGAGACACAGTAGCTGCGGTGATATGTCACAGACACTCAGGAACTTTACAACACCCAGGGTGCTGGATTTCGGGTCTGGGAGATGGTGAGCAGTAGGAGCTGTCTTTCCTGAGAGCCTGGCTTTAAATTGTTCTTTAGGCTAAAGGAACCACAGCCAAAAAAGCAGATTGAGGTGGTGCTGCTTCTGCTGATGACACAGGCTTTCTGATGGCCTGAAGGAGCAGTTCTCTCTCTTGGGTCTGTGGGACAAATTGAAGGGAATCGCTCGCTACATCTCAGTCAGACCCTTTCTTCTCACTCTTCTTCACTGACACAAATTCTCACAGAAAGTTTACAAAAAAAAAAAAAATTATCAGAGCGTTTAAGAAGCCTTACTCCATGTGAATTATAATTCAGTGGGATCATTTTCCACGGGATTTCTGAGGAGAGAAAAAGGGTGTTTCTTTATAGGTCCCCAAGTTACACATTTAATCTTTCTATTATGTTGGGATTCTAGGTGGTTTACACTTATTTAAGCTTTGTCGGTCGCAATTTTTTTTTCTAATGGCTAAAATAATGCTGGTTTTTCATGTCCTGTCATCCCACCCCATTTCCCAGTTTAGTGTTCCCTGTTCAGTCACTCGGTGGTCACTATTATCCTGTATCTTCCCAGTATGGGACTACTCTCTCACCCTTTATTTTCAGAAAGAAATTTTTATTTTTATTTTTTATTTATTTTTAATTATTTATTTATTTATATATATTTTTTGAGACAGAGTCTTGCTGTCGCCCAGGCTGGAGTGCAGTGGCGTGATCTCGGCTCACTGCAGGCTCCGCCCCCCCTGGGGTTCACGCCATTCTCCTGCCTCAGCCTCCCGAGTAGCTGGGACTACAGGTGCCCGCCACCTCACCCAGCTAATTTTTTGTATTTTTAGTAGAGACGGGGTTTCACTGTGTTAGCCAGGATGGTCTCGATCTTCTGACCTTGTGATCCGCCTGCCTTGGCCTCCCAAAGTGCTGGGATTACAGGTGTGAGCCACCGCGCCCGGCCAGAAATTTTTATTTTTATTTTAGAAACAGGGTGTCGCTGTGTCACCAGGCTGGAATGCAGTGGCGCAATCACGGCTCACCGTAGCCTTGACCTCCTGGGCTCAAGGGATTCTCCTGCCTCAGCCTCCTGAGTAGCTGAGACTACAGGTGTACATTACCTTGCCCAGCTAATTCTGAAATTTTTTTGTAGAGACAAGGCCTTGCTATGTTGTCCAGTCTGATCTCGAACTCCTCACCTTAACTGATTCTTTCACCTTGGCCTCTCAAAGTGCTGGGATTACAGGTGTGAGCCACTGCACCCGGCATCACCCTTTCTTAATGGTGGGCTTCCAGCAGTGATATTGTGTCTGGAATTGCTGGGTTCTTGGTCTCACTGACTTCAAGAATGAAGCCGCAGACCCTTGCGAGTGTTACAGTTCTTAAAGGCTGCATGTCCGGAGTTTTTTCCTTCTGATGTTTGGATGTGCTTGGAGTTTATTCCCTCTGGTGGGTTCATGGTCTCGCTGGCTCAGGAGTGAAGCTGCAGACCTTCGCGGTGAGTGTTACAGCTCTTAAGGCGGAGCGTCTGGAGTTGTTCGTTCCTCCTGGTGGGTTCATGGTCTCGCTGGCTTCAGGAGTGAAGCTGCAGACCTTCACGGTGAGTGTTACAGCTCATAAAGGCAGTGTGGACCCCAAGAGTGAGCAGCAGCAAGATTTATTGCAAAGAGCAAAAGAACAAAGCTTCCACGGTGTGGAAGGGGGCCCCAGTGGGTTGCCACTGCTGGCTCAGGCAGCCTGCTTTTATTCTCTTATTTGGCCCCACCCACATCCTGCTGATTGGTTCATTTTACAGAGAGCCAGAATGGTCTGTTTTGACAGGGCGCTGATTGGTGCATTTACAATCCCTGACCTAGACACAAAGGTTCTCCACGTCCCCACTAGATTAGCTAGATACAGAGTGTCGACACAAAGGTTCTCCAAGTCCCCGCCAGAGTAGCTAGATACAGAGTGTGGATTGGTGCATTCAGAAACCCTGAGCTAGACACAGGGTGCTGATTGGTGTGTTTACAAACCTTGAGCTAGATACAGAGTGCCGATTGGTGTATTTACAATCCCCTAGCTAGACATAAAGGTTCTCCAAGTCCCCACCAGACTCAGGAGCCCACCTGGCTTCACCCAGTGGATCCCACACCGGGGCTGCAGGTGGATCTGCCTGCCAGTCCCACGCCGTGCGCCTGCACTCCTCAGCCCTTGGGTGGTCGATGGGACTGGGCGCCGTGGAGCAGGGGCAGCGCTCGTCTGGGAGGGTCGGGCCACACAGAAGCCCACACGGGGGAGGCTCAGGCATGGTGGGCTGCAGGTCCCAAGCCCACACCCACCCGGAACTCACACTGGCCCGCAAGCACCGTGCGGAGCCCCAGTTCCTGCCAGTGCCTCTCCCTCCACACATCCCTGCAAGCTGAGGGAGCTGGCTCCAGCCTTGGCCAGCCCAGAAAGGGGCTCCCACAGTTCAGTGGCAGGCTGAAGGGCTCCTCAAGTGTGGCCAGAGTGGGAGCCCAGGCCGAGGAGGCACCGAGAGTGAGCGAGGGCTGTGAGGGCTGCCAGCACGCTATCTCTCAACATGGGAATCTGATCCTTCCCTCCCTGGCGGTGGCTGATTAGGTCGATGGTGTGCACCTGGGCCAATTAGAACACTTTTTTTTTTTTTCCCTGGGATTCTAAGGAAGGTCTGTCTCTCTATGAGACTGAAACTTTGGAATTATGGGCAGCCATTTCATATTCACTGGGTGGACAAGTATCATCACATTAAGAAGGATGAAGTGAAGGGTTGTGAGGAGACATGGAGAAAGCTTTCACCCCTCTTCCACCCTGTTCTAGTCTTCCTGAGGCCTCGCTGTCTTCCTGTTCTTGGGTTGTATGAATCACCTCTGTATCTTTATGATAAATCTCCCCCTCCCACCTTGTTTTTTTGGCTAGAGCAAGTGTGAAGTTTTCTTCTGTTGCTTCTAATCAAAAGAATCTTCACTAGTCTGCATTTGTCGAGTCAGTGTTGCAGTTGGCATTGTCACCACTCCAAGAAGCAGATAAAGATACAGAGGGGAAGAGGGAAAAGTGTATAAACACACAGTTCCTCACCAAGCTGGGAAATGGGAGGTTTTCTTCTTTTTTTCTTTCACAGTCATAGACTCATTCCTTGAGGGGAAATTTGTAGTGCGTGCAAGAGGTGGGAGACCAGAGCCAAGGACTGCAAATAATAAAGAGCACGATGTAGCTACAATCAGGAAAGAAACAAGGATCTAAAAGGCAGAGTCAAAGTTGAAAGTTTCACATATAGGGAATGGGCACCCAACAGAAAGATCTTGGTCCTCTAAGGCAGATAAAATGCTGAGTCTTGGGCCCCTCCCTAGGGATCTAAGGACTCAGGAATGATTTATTCTTGAAAGGCTGATTAGGATGTTTTGAAATTTGCATATTGGCATCTTTTTGCATACCAGGAAAACTAAGAGGACCTTGAAAGTGTTTTGATAATCACCACTCTCTTTTCCCCTTTTGACATGGATAATTCATATCCCATTGTGATGTGACTAATTCAAATATGATTATTATCCAAACAGAAATATTCTTGTACTTTTATTACTGGAAAATAACTTTCTGCTTGTCAGAGCCAAGTTAAAGAAAAGTCAGCATTGTCTGTTTCTCATAAAGCACATTCTTTCTCTGTCTTATGCCAAAATTCTGTCTCAGTTGGAAATAAAGTGGACAAATCTTCACTGTGGCTGATCTATAGCTTTACAAGAGAAGGAATATATTATGATTCTAACTCTGTCCTTGGGACTTTCTGTTCTGATTTCAGGTTACATGAGTAGAATATTTAAAAATCAGGGAGAGTACATATTCAGAATATGGGCATAAAATGGAAATGTTAGATAATTTTTTATTTTTGACATTAAAATGTTTTTCATAAATTAACATAAAACAAAAATCACAGGATGGTTTTTACTTTTACTTAGGCAGAGCAAGGCAAATAAATGTTATTCACACATTGTATCAGGCAAAAATGCAAATGTTCTCCCCAACTAACACCATTACAAATATTGCCTCTCACAAGTTTCTCCTGGCAAAAGTTAGTTTCAAATCTACAATTTAAATATTATGAGCCAGGCTAGGCACTGTGGCTCACGCGTATAATCCCAGAACTTTGGGAGGCTGAGGCAGGTGGATCATTTGAGGTCAGGAGTTTGAGACCAGCCTGGCCAACATGGTGAAACCTTGTCTCTACTGAAAATACAAAAAATTAGCTGGGCGTGATGGCATGTGCCTGTAATCCCAGCTACTCGGGAGACTGAGGCAGGAGAATCACTTGAATCTGGGAGGTGGAGGTTGCAGTAAGCCCAGATCACACCACTGCACTCCAGCCTGGGCAACAAAGCAAAACTCTGTCTCAAAAAAATAAAATAAATAAATATTATCACCTATCACCCAGGTATGGTGGTGCATGCCTGTAATCCTAGCTACTTGGGAGACTGAGGTGGGAGGCTGAGTTGGAAGCTTGAGGTTGAGACCAGGACTTCAAATCCAGCCTGGGCAGTATAGCGAGATCCCATCTCTAAACCAATAATAAATATTGTGTACTCAGGGGTGAAATACAGATGCTTTTTTCACTAATATAGGCTGCTCTGTCTTATGTTTTGTGTTAGTAGATGCATTTGAGTAGACCATATTCTGTTTTTATCTTCCTTCCCAACCTGAAATGAGCAAATGTTTTGTGGGTTTTTCCTTCTTCTTTTGGTTTCCCCTCATTACACATTTTGCCAGATGACCGAGGAGTTTCATCTGGAAAAGAATTTTCCATAATAATAGATCATTTGGTACTCAGGGCCAATGATCCCACTTCCCCCTGCCATCTACAGGAACCACGGGATGGAGTAAAGTGGCAAATGAGTCATGCCTGGCAGAGCCTGGAGGAGGGGGAAAGACACAGCAAGCAAGGGGAGGCTTGGCTTGTCAAAGACCTGACTGAGAGTCCTAGGATAGTAAGAGCTGAGTGGTGTGTGTGTGTGTGTGTGTGTGGTGTGTGGTGTGTGTGTGTGAGAGAGAGAGAGAGAACCTACGTACATCCTCAGGAGATACTGTGTGTGTAAGTATTTTGGAGTGTGTAGCTGCAGGTCATTTTGACAGATGCAGAACATGTGTGGCACAACTTTGTATGGCGAAGAGGAGGACTGGGGGAAGAGAGGAACATCAGTGTGCTGCAAAATGAGATGAGGCTGAGATCCTGGGTGTGTAAGCAAGGGCCTGGTAAAGGAAGCTGTAAAGAAGTGTAAGAGTGAAAGGAAAACTTCCTCTTTGTCCTCAGAAGGTTCAAATCACTCCACAAAAGGCAGGCTAATTGGAGAAAGAGTATGCTAATTTATCATTAATGTTTACACTGTAGATGGGAACACTTCAGAATGAAGACCCAACTCCCCACTGGGGTGCAGAAGCTTATATGCCATCTCAAGGTGACAGAAAGAATGGGGGCTTGGTGCATGGCCAAAAACAAGTTGTGATGGTAAATCGGGTTTTAGTGGCAAGACAGGTTATGGGAAGGAGAGAAGAGACTTGGCTAGCAAAAGTGATCTTATTATGTAAATGGAACCTCAGAGTTAGCAGTCCTCAGTGAGATTAAATGGTAAATTTTTCCCCCCAGTCCTTTAAAGATGTCAGACTCTCAGTTAATGTTTGCTGGGTCTGGACGAGGGAGGGTCTGGCTGCATCAATGCAAATTTTCTACAGATGCAAATTTTCTCCACAAACGACAGGTTTGGAGGGTGCTACTTCATTTTGCTGGCTCTCTGATAGCCATCTCAAAAATATGTCAAAGAAGTGTATTTTGAGGAAAAATATCTTTCTTTCCTTCAGACTCCACTTTGAAACGTTAAAAAATTTTCACATATTAAAAACCAAGTTGATCCCACTGGAGGGATTTGGGCTAGATGTTGCTAGACAAAGGAGTGGAAACAAATTGGGATAAGCACAAAAGAACAACTTCAAATATATCATCCCCTATCTTCTTTAATCAGCCTCTTAGCCCTGAGAATAGACCAGTTTAGTTAAATGGCTGTATCCCATTCTAAGAGGTGGCATTGCAGATAGGATAGGCCTCTACATATGATGTAGGCAAACAGATCTTTAATAAGAGGCATTTCTATGGAAAAAGAAGAACAAGGTTAATATCTGGAATACTCTATAGACTAATTTTTCTAGAGTCTCTGAAGCATCTTCAAATTGTAATGGCAATCTGACAGATTTTTCTGGATTGTAGTTTGAATTAAGTGTTCAAATAAACTTTCTGAGTAGTCCATACATCAGGAGGTGAGAAGGTTGTTTATGAAAGTTGCTTTGATTTCTCCTGAAGTTCATTTAAGTTGTTTAGCTTCAGTTTGCAAGGCTTTAAGAAAAGCACAGTTTTAGTTTCTAGTGATTCCAAGTCAGGAAAGTGAAAGAAACATTTGGAAATGTTAGTTTGGAGACATGTGGCCAGGAAAAGATTCAGAATTCAATCCAAAGTGTAGGCATATAATAAAAACTCAAAAATAATGGACACAGCTGGAATCTCATAACAGGTATACTCTAGTTTTCTTTTGGAAAATGATTTTTATTTCTACAGTCATCCATTTCTACCAAAGACAAATTACAGTAGGACCAATTTATTTTCGAGGTAAGTTTTAGTCTTATTATACTTGGCCTGGTTATTTGCATAAAGTGCAGCAAGAATTGTGATTGGCTATATAGGCTTTTTTATTTTTATTTATTTTTCTTCTTCTTTTAGAGATGGGATTCTCACTATGTCATTCAGGCTGCATATAAACTCTTTTAAGACTGACTTTGCTGGAACTTTTTCGTAAGGAATCTCAGATTAGACTTTTAAAAGCCTCAAGGCTAGAAGCCATGCCAAGGATTTGCCATCAGACTATTGCAATATCTGTATGAATTGGGTGAGTTCCTCCTTCCTCAAAGTACTCAAATAATTTGAGGTTCCTGGGACTGTCAGAAAGTGACATTCCTTACTTATCAAAGGTCAGGGACCTTGTAAAGGAACCTTGTAGACAACATACCAGGCCAGCCTTTCCAAGAAGCTTTTTTTGAGCTTTATAAGTCAACCTTAATTCCTCAAAGCAGTCTGGTCATTATGGAAAATATGCCATTCCAGTTAAATGCTTTGTAAAGTAACCAGTATCTCCAATTGTGTCCTGTTAGAGAAACAACAAACAAACATAAATACAACAGATTTTTATTGAATTTATGCAAATAACCATATTGCTATAAATTAAAAATATAGTTTCCAAATTCTGGAGAAATCAGGTAGAGAGAAATATAAAAGCTTCAGGTTTTGCTCACAAAATATACTTTACCCAATTTGTTGTAAGCTTCAGGTTTTGCTCACAAAATATACTTTACCCAATTTGTTGTAAGCTTGAATAGCTCAAAAGAAAAAGTTTTCTTGACCCTGGAAGACAAAACGTTAAAAAAAAAGCAGTGTTTCAAACAAAAGAAATCAGAAAGCATAATTTTAGTCCACTGTTAGTTTAGTCCCATGTAATTAATTCTCTTTTTTTTTTTTTTCAGGTGTCAGTACTTTTAATGTTGTGTACATCAAATTACAGTACAAAGATGACTATAAACAAGATGCAGCCCTCGTTTTGCTTGATGTTGGGCTAGCAATTCTCATGAATGCTGGAAGTTTTTATTTATTCCAATGGTATAATCTCTAAAGCTATCAGAAACCTGAATGAGAGTACTTGTCAGAGCCTTTTCCACAAATTTTCTTAAAGAAGCAATTTTATACTGTAGCTGATTATAAACCACTTTTTGAGAAGAATCATAGTAAAACAATAATTGTCTGTGGATGACAAAAATCTTAGAATAACTATGGCTAATGACATTTGACAAGGACATTTGGTTATTTCTATGACATGCAATAATTTAACATAATAATCATAATTATTATTAACATATACTAAAATATATCAGAATTTTAGAAATCTCATAATTTTGGAATATATATTAATAATGCATTTACACAAATATAATGCAAAGAAAGTTAAACACCATTTCATATTTGACAATGCTTCCTGTATGATTTTAACATACTAAATAATCCTAATATAGCTCATTTGAACTTCCAGGGGGCATAATATACACAAAGTTAGTCTGAGGTTAAAAAAACTGAATTTAGAATTTGGAACGTTGATTTAGGAAAGTTTGTCAAATATCAAAAATTTAAAAAACTTGCTCAAAATAGGATCACAGATCATTATAAAATAATAGTCATTAATTTAGCTAAGTGATAATGTAAACATTTTAAAAAGCAAAACATTTTACTCTTTGACAGAGAGGGCACTAAGTTTCCCAATTATAAAACCTGACAAAAACACCATAAGAGAAACAAAAATCTGTCTCTCCTTCTCTCCCCTCTCTTTTTCTTGTAGTCTAGTCAAAAGTTAAACAAAAATATTTTGCTATCTTTTATTAATACTATACAAAAATCTTATTCAAAAAAGAAATCCAAACTCTATCTTTGTGTTAGTGTATAATTAATGTTCAAGCTAATTTTAATAAAACCTTGTAAGCAAATATATCCAATCTCAATCAGTTTTAACCACGATAAGATTTTTATAAATATTTTATAACCTCTTACAATTTTTCTCATTTTCTCCAACTTTTTATATCCATTTAGTTTATCGATTTTTTAATTTCTTTAGTATAAACCAACTTTTAAAAGCTAAAACCAACTTTTACAAGCCAAGTAAATTTTGTTACTTTCCCTGTAACAAAAACCACATTCTGATGCCTTTTTATAACTTTTCTTTTCAACCAAAAGTCCTTCCTACTTTCTTTATATACTTTACATATGAATTGTTTCTCTTATATCTAATAGTTTTAATTACATGTATTAATTAAATGTTTACTCTTAATAACCCTTATTTTTTATGAAAAGCCTCAGCAGTAAGCAGTTATAATCATGTACCAGATGTAATGTCCAGGACAAAAGATAGAGCTGTGAAGACAATGCTTAGAGGATATAACCCCTCTCAGCATGGCCAAGAGGTACAGCTGGGCAAGGGAGGAAAGGGCCTAAGTGTTGTCCCCACACCCCACCATGGTCACTTATCTAGACTGCAGAATCTAAAGGCTCAAATCCAAAGATCTAAGCTCACAGACAAATTATTCAAGTATTAAAAATACCATAGAAGCAACAGTTTTATGACCTTAAAACATTTATCAGGACAGTGTAAACCTGTCTGACCAATAGACCCAGGCAAAATTGTCTAAATTATATTCTAAAGATGTTTTTATTTACAATTTAACAAACTATTTGCCAAAGATTACTAAAATCATGTGAACTTAAACAACATTTAAGCTTATTTACCTAATTTATGAGTGCTCATTTATTTATAAATCAATTTGGTACCATATAGATAGTACACAGACAATACACATGTACACATAAAACCATACACAGACATCAATAAAGTCTTTATAGTTTTGATTTTAGAATTTTGGCCATGAGAATAGTAAAACTCACTAATTTAAAGGGACAGTGAGAGGCAAACTGTGCCTTTGTAAATGGAAAAGGTTAGGGTTTATCCTGAGAAACCCTTATTGAGTTTTAGAGAAAACCAGGTAACAATTTATATCTCAAAGCATATACACAGAGATAATTTAAGCTTTTTCAATAAGGAGTTTGTGTTAGAGGAAGATTAAAAATGAATGCCAAGGTAGGCCAGGTACAGTGGCTCATACTTGTAATCCTCACACTTTGGGAGGCTGAGATGGGTGGACCACTTTAGGTCAGGAGTTTGAGACCAGCCTGACCAACATGGTGAAAACCCATCTCTGCTGAAAAAAAAAAAAAAAAAAGAAAGAAAGAAGCCACGGTAACACAAAATGATAGGAATTTACCATAGAATTATATAAAGAGAACAATTTCATTTCAGCAGATAGCTGTTAATTTAGTTCTGTTTTTGAACTAGACCACTGAGCTCATGGCAGAGCCCATGAAGGAACAGGGCCAAGAGTGCATTTGCAATTTTTAGGGCCTGGTATTTTAAATACGTGAAAAGCAGGTGTAGTTGGAAGACAGAACATTTAGCCCTTTAAAAACCAATGATCTCACCCTTGCACTGAATCGTGGGTCCCCCAAAAGAGGAAAACACTATGGGCAGGGCCATGCAATGCTTCCACAGTGCACTGTGCTGCAGAGACATTTCTCTAAGTGTTTAGATTGTGCCTTTCTTATTTAAACATGAAAAAAAAAATAACTAGCCCCCTGTTGTAATAATCATTTATTGTAAATGACTGCTGTCAGTCACCTCTAAAACTGTAGCTCTTGCCAGGGACTTGCAGTCATCATAGACACAAAGGGCAAGTGTCCTCTCAGTAAAAAGTAATCTCTGCTACTCCCAAAAGCCCAAGAGATCAGGTAATATAATACAAAAGAGTGCATAGTTTTAGAGCTGAGAGGAATCTGTCCACAACTCTTTAGACTCTACAGGAAGACATGAGACCCTAAAATGGGGTAAGCGATACCTTTTTCTGTGTTCTGTAAGGGATCTGAGTCATTAGACGTCCCCATAGATCTTTTCATGTGGTACCAAAGATGGCAAAGGGAAAGAAAGAACAGGGAGCAGTAGAAGTAAATGGGAGAACAATTCTTTTATTTATTTATTTATTTTTTGAGACGGAGTCTCGCTCTGTCGCCCAGGCTGGAGTGCAGTGGCGCAATCTCGGCTCACTGCAAGCTCCGCCTCCTGGGTTCACGCCATTCTCCTGCCTCAGCCTCTCCGAGTGGCTGGGACTACAGGCCCCCACCACCACGCCTGGATAATTTTTTGTATTTTTAGCAGAGACGTGGTTTCACCGTGGTCTCGATCTCCTGACCTCGTGATCCGCCCACCTCGGCCTCCCAAAGTGCTGGGATTACAAGCGTGAGCCACCGCGCCCAGCCTAGGAGAACAATTCTTAAGAAAGGAAGTGAACAGAGGGACCAGGCACACACTTAAAAAAAATTTTCGGTCAATTGAGAAAAAAATTTTAAAAACAGGATACAAACGAGAAAAAGCCAAAAGTCCTTTAACATATACCGAAAGTCCTTTAAAATATACCTATACCTATAAGTAGTTTGAATATTAGCTTTTAATTAAGTGAACTGTTAACCATAGAGCCTTTACAAATTATCTTAAAATCTCTTATTATCAGATTATTTATTTATTTATTTATTTGAGATGGAGTCTCACTCTGTCGCCCAGGCTGGAGTGCAGTGGCATGATCTCGGCTCAAGCAATTCTCCTAGGTTCAAGCAATTCTCCTGCCTCAGCCTCCTGAGTAGGTGGGAATACAGTTATGCACCACCATGCCCAGCTAAGTTATGTATTTTTAGTAGAGACAGAGTTTCACCATGTTGGCTAGGCTGGTCTCGAACTCCTGACCTCAGGCAATCCACTCACCTTGGCCTCCTGAGTGCTGGGATTACAGGCGTGAGGTGCTGCGCCTGGCCTTATTCTCAGATTTTAGCTGGGAAAAACAGCCGATATTTCTGGCTTTTGAATTTTTATTTTATTATTATTATTATTTTTTACCAAAGACACCCTCCCAAGTGAACCAAGAATATGACTTAAACAAGGATGCATGAGGTGATTCCAGAGAGGTGAATGGGCATCCCAAAAAGTCAAAAGTCACACAAACAAACCAAAAAGGACAGGTTCCCTTACTGGAAATCTAATCCAAGCTGTGTGGTAGTCTAATAGTTTCTTGCTTTTTGGGAACGTTTTAACTTTTGGATTACAAAGTGAAGCAGCCCTCACTGTTAATCCTGCAGGGATCTAAAGCAGGCAGTTAGAGCAGTTACAGCAGCATTTTAACTTTGTTTTAGGTCAGGGTTTTACTATTTAATTTGGTCACGAGAATTTCTAAGGCTAGTCATGACAGTATTATGTGTCTTTCTTTTAATTTGATTTTCCCATCAATTATTTAGAATAAGAGATCTCTGTTTTTTTTGTTGTTTGTTTTGTTTTGTTTTTAAATTTAGGAGTCTAATTTAAAGTATCCATCTTCTGGCCACTGACAATTAGAATTTCCAGTGGGAATTATTCCAATAGCAACTCAATCCAATTGCCTTTTTACGGAAAGCCCAGGATGTAATTTTCCAAGTTTAGAAAAAAAGGTGCTTCCTGGAGAGGGCATAGAAGAAGCAATTCCAAAGACCGCCCTCACCCAAAAAAAAAAAATCTACTCCCAGTCTTACCAGAAAGGAGTCTGGATCCAGACCCCAAGAGGGAGTCCTTGAATCTTGCCCAAGAAAGAATTCAGGGCGAGTCCATGGAGTAAAGTGAAAGGAAGTTTATTAGTAAAGAAAAGTAAAGGAATAAAAGAATGGCTATTCTGGCCAGGCGTGGTGGCTCACGCCTGTAATCTCAGCACTTTGGGAGGCCAAGGCAGGTGGATCACGAGGTCAGGAGTTCGAGACCAGCCTGGCTAACATGGTGAAACCCCGTCTCTACTAAAAATACAAAAAATTTGCTGGGCGCGGTGGCAGGCTCCTGTAGTCCCAGCACTTTGGGAGGCCGAGGCGGGTGGATCATGAGGTCAGGAGTTTGAGACCAGCCTGGCCAATATGGTGAAACCCCATCTCTTATAAAAATACAAAAATTAGCCAGGCATGGTGGCATATGCCTGTAGTCCCAGCTATTAGGGAGGCTGAGGCAGGGAAATAGCTTGAACCTGGGAGGCAGAGGTTGCAGTGAGCCAAGATCATGCCATTGCACTACAGCCTGGGTGACAGAGTGAGACTCTGTCTCAAAAAAAAAAAAAAAAAAAAAAAGAAAATGGCTATTCCATAGACAGAGCAGCCTCGACGGCTGCTTGTTGCCCATTTTTGTGGTCATTTCTTGATTATATGCTAAACAAGGGGAGGAATATTCATGCCTTCTATTTTTAGACCATATAGGGTAACTTTCTGACATTGCCATGGCATTTGTAAACTGTCATGACGCTGGTGGGAGTTAGGACAACAAGTGAGGACAGCCAGAGGACACTCTTGTTGCCATCTTGGTTTTGGTAGGTTGGCTTCTTTACTGCAAACTGTTTTATCCACAAAGTCTTTATGACCTTGTGTATTTTGTGCCAACCTCCTACCTCATCCTGTGACTTAGAATGCCTAGCCATCTGGGAATGCAGCCCAGCATGTCTTAGCTTTATTTTACCTAGCCCCTATTCAAGATGGAGTTGCCTCTGACACCAGGATTAGGCTAAAACAGCAAAAGGCATTTGTTGTGACAGATGTTTAAGGATGGGGTTTGCGTCCAGTAACCCACAAATTTATAAGGGGACACCAGTCACAGACCTCCTAATCTGAGACATCCCACATGCCTTCCTGGAATTGGACTTTTCTGGCACTAACCAGGCAACAAGAATTGAAATGACATAAGTCCTGTAGGGTTGAAACATCTCAAGACAAACTATCCCAAAAGCATCGTATCTTCGGAATGAAAATCTTGGGTTCCAGGTCATTTTCAGGCTGACCACCTAATGTGATCTGAAAATCATGTCCCCTGGATGGTAGAGACCAAGAGAGAGTACTTCTATTTGGCCATAAGTCAAACTCTCAGGCACATGGAACAAGAACAGAGGGAGCCTCAACCAGTGCCCCTCTTTATGACAGACAAAGTCAAAGGAAAGGACTATTTCTGGGAGGAAAGAGATAAAACAATATGAATATTCATATCACAAAGTACCAAATAGTACGCTAGAGTCACTGCACCAAGACTAGTCACATAAGTCTTCTTCTCCCATTAATCAGAATTTTGCAGATGAAACAGTGATTTTTGCCATCCACCTGACTGGATTGTACAGAGAGAGATGCTGGGAGCCTGGCTGTAAGAAATTCTTACCCTTTTGCCCATGGATCAGGTCCCAGATTCTCTTATCTGTAGCTTCCAGAAGAGTGGAACTTTGACCCTACCAACTAAGCCTAACTCTAGGAGCAAAGGGATAGGTTTGCTGAAAAAAAAAATCAACTCACAAAAGGCAGGCTAATTGGAGAAAGGCATGCTAATATTAATGTGTATGCTGTAGATGGAGAGACTTCAGAATGAAGACCCAACCCCCTAGTAGGTCGCAGAAACTTGTATACCATCTTGAGGTTACAGAGAGAATGGGGGATTGGTTCATGGCCATAAACAGCATATGGTGTAAGTCAGGTTTTAGTGACAAGACAGGTTATGGGAGGAAGAGAAGAGACTTGGCTAGCAAAGGTGGTCTTGTTATGTAAATGACACCTCACGGGTAGCAGCCCTCAGATAGACGAAGTAGTAACTGTTTTCTTAGGCCTTTCGAGATGTCGGACTCTCAGTTAATCTTTGCTGGATGTGGACAAGGGAAGGCCTGGCTGCATCAATGTGGATTATCTATAGATGCAACATTTGACTGCCTTTGCAAAATTATAGCTGAGGAAATTATGACAGTGAAAGAAATCAAACCTAACTGACTCCATCTTGCTTCTAACCTTTAAGCTGTCCTTGTTCATTCCTGCACGTAGGCCGAAGTAACTTTGGAAAGGAATTCAGTTCATGATTTTACTCTGAAACAAAATTGATAACAGCCCTTTCCCGAAAAGACCCCCTTCTTGCCTGGGGACCAGTCTGCCTTTGCAGGACTAACAAATTAGCTACAAGATTAGAAATTACAGTTTAGGGGTCATGCAACCTCTGGCTCCAAGAGTCTGAACTTCCCCAAATTGTTCCTGGGATAACATCACTATTGTAAAACCTAAGATCAGTGCTTGAGATATTTTGCAGACCCTGCCCTGGATGGATCAGCTGATACCATACACAATGGTAATCTGGCTCAACCAGTTCTGCCATCCCACCCAGGAACAGAAGACAGAAACAAAAACTGACTTTGACCCCCATGATTCCATCTTCAACCTGACCGATCAGTACTCCCCACTTCCCAAGCCCCAGCCCACCAAATTATCTTTAAAAACTTTGATCCCCGAATACTCGGGGAGACAGATTTGAGTAATAATAAGACTCTGGTCTTCTACACAGCCGGCTCTGTGTGAATTACTCTTTCTCCGTGGCAATTACCCTGTCTTGATAAATCAGCTCTGTCTAGGCAGCAGGCAAGGTGAACCCATTGGGCGGTCACAATTTTCCCAGCAAAAGACAGGTTTCGAGGGTGTTACCTCATTTTGCTGGCTCTCTGATTGTCATTCAAAATATGTCAAAGAAATATATTTTGGGGAAAAATATCTCGATTCCTTTCAGAAGGTAGAGGAAACACACATCATACCATTAGCCGGTTTGCCAAATTTTAGTTGTTAGATCAGAAAACTAAGAAACGGCATTCTTCACCTGGAGCCTGGATTTGTAATATTCAAGAAATTTCATGACCCTTGGAGTCTGCAGGCAGGGTAGTTTACATCACATGAAATCTAAACAATAGTCTTACTTCTGGAACCAGAATCTTTACTCTGCCTGGTGCAAAAGAAGTAACTTGAAAATATAGTGTTCATTTAGACTGAAGCTCATGAAGACTAACTTTGGACTTAGTGACTTTCAGCAAATTATCTAACCTTTCTGGGCTTCAATATCCTCAGTTGAAAAATGAAGCAATTGGTCTAGATAAGTGGTCTCTAAACAGTTGTCTAAAACTTTTCCTAGAAAGTGCCCCATCCCTAACTTCCAAGGCACAAGCAGACCTGTTAGGACTTTTTCTGATTTTACCACAGTCTTTAAAGAATACTTACTGCTGATTAAAAGAAAAAAAAATCATTTTGGAGCCACCAAATTGAATTCTACGTTCCCTTCTAGCATTATCATTCTAAATGTGAATGCACTGTGGTTGACATGAATACATTATTCAGATATTTACTAAGCATCTACTGTGCATTGACCACAGTTTTAGGCATTGAGGATAAAGCAGTAAAGGAGACAAGTCCTTATCCTCACAGAGCATACATTCTAGTTGAGGGATAGATTAATGAACAAAGAGATTACAGGGAATGATTGGTATATTATAGCAGAGAAAGGGCATGGAAGCAATGGGGATCTCTCTGAGCAGTGGCATTTGAACAGACAGCCAAATGAAGCCAGGGAAAGACTATAAAGACCTGGGTAGAACATTCTAGAAAGAGAGAACAGAGAGTGGAAAACCTTGGGCAGACATGAGCCTGCAAATTTATTTTTTACCACATGAACTACTGATCTAGGTCTCCAGCTTCCTTAAGGAAGGAAACACTTGATTGTACTGATTAAGGGTATAGGAGTTCCTTCTACTTGAAATGATGTCTTGTCTTAGTGGTTCCTCCTTACCATTCTCAAGGGCCTCCCACCACTGCACCTTTGCAGCATGGTATTCAGTTGCAGCAGAGTGAGCATCCCGTCCTGGTGAACTGTCTTGTCCTGCCTCATCCTGTGTATTCGCCTCAGCCCTTCTTGCGTCTATTGAAGTTAATGCAATGTGCCTTGACACTGGCTTTTCTTATGCACTTGAATCTGCCCCATCTATTGGTTACCACTGCTGATAACCACTGCCTCCAGTCCCCAGGATTCTGCACCCAAAACTCTGCACAGTCTGTTCAGAACCTAGGCCTCTGTGGTCCTCTCAGCATTTCTTGGGCATGAAACCCCCAGGGGTTTTTCTCTTTCCATGCTGGAGTGGGCACAAAAGGCATTAAGAACCAGGAATCTTGAGCCTCAGTGCTTGGGTTTGATTTCTCTATATAGTAAGTTGAGTAACCTAAAATCTCTTTGCCTTCTTCTTCCTTCTTCTTCCTTCTTCCTTTTCTTCCTCCTCTCCTCTTCCTCTTCCTCTTCTTCTTTCTTCTTTCTTCTTTTTTTCGAGACAGAGTCTCGCTCTGTTACCCAGGCTGGAGTGCAGTGGTGTGATCGTGGCTCACTGAAACCTCTGCCTCCTGGCAGAGCGATTTTCCTGCCTCAGCCTCCTGGGTTCGAGCAATTCTCATGTCTCAGCCTCCCAAATAGCTGAGGCAGGATGATTACTTGAGCAAAGGAGTTCGAGGCTAGAGTGAGCTATGATTGTGCCACTGCACTCCAGCCTGGGCAACAGAGCAAGACACATCTCTTAAAAAAACAGAAAACACAGCTGGGCACGGCAGCTCACGCCTATAATCCCAGCACTTTGGGAGGCTGAGGTGGGCGGATCACCAGGTCAGGAGTTCGAGACCAGCCTGGCTAACATGGTGAAGCCCCATCTCTATTAAAGATTAAAAAAAAAATTAGTCAGGTGTGGTGGCACTTGCCTGTAATCCCAGCTACCCGGGAGGCTGAGACAGGAGAATCGCTTGAAGCCAGGAGGTGGAGGTTGCATTGTGCAGAGATCAAACCATTGCACTCCACCCTGGCCAACAACAGGGCAAGACTCCATCTAAAAAAACCCACGAAAACCGGAAACCAAAAAACAAAAAATCCAATCAGTTCCTGCCCAGGTTCCCAATCAGGTCTGTTTATGTAAGTGGAAGATTGACACTTTCTTAGTTCTGATTAGTTGTTACAGCTGAGCCCTGATTGGCAGGGGCTGGTGAGCCTTGATTGGTTGGTTTCCAAATCTAAAACCAGAAGTCTCTGTCAGATGTTTCTTTCAAATGGCTGGAAGTGGGGCTGGGGTAGTGGTGGTTTTTCTAGTCACAGTTTATTTTGGCACCGACAATTGGAACTTATTTGGCTTGATTTCAGAAAGGGAGATCCTGTGACATTTTATAACGTCTTTCTGGTAACACAGAGTGTGTGACAGCTCCCTCGCCCAGCTACGACCACCTGGTTCTGTTTTAATTCTGAGCACCTTAGCCATGGGGAATCCATTTTGCCTGTCACCCAGGGGCATACTTTACCACTACCTTACATGACTGCTTTCAGGTACAAATAGCTTAATATATGTAAATATATGTAAAATACTTTTCTTTTTCCTTTGAAGGGTAAATATTTTATTTCTGAGGAATTTCTTACTGCATGTTTTCTTTCTTTCTTTTTTTTTGAGACAGAGTCTCACTCTGTTGTCCAGGCTGGAGTGCAGTGGCGTGATCGTGGCTCACTGCAACCTCTGCCTCCCAGGTTCAAGCGATTCTCCTGCCTCAGCCTCCAGAGTAACTGGGATTACAGATGTGCACCACCATGTCCAGGTAATTTTGTAGTAGAGACGGGGTTTCGGGTTTCACCATGTTGGCCAGGCTGTTCTCAAACTCCTGACCTCAGGTGATCCACCAGCCTCTGCTTCCCCCAGTGCTGGGATTACAGGCGTGAGCCACTGCGCCCGGCCTTACTGCACATTTTCAAAGAAAGTCTCATGAGAAAGTACAAATGTTATTCTCCCCACATCCCAGAAATAAATAAGAAGGGTGTAAAATTTCTTTTTAAATCAGAACACTTGGAAGTTTAGCATCAGCACACAAAATGAACACACAAAAATAAAATAAAAAGCCTTTGCTATATATTTCAGATTTTTTTTGGTTGGGGTTCTCCTGAGGTGGTATTAATATTCCTTCTTTGAATTCACATATTTCTTCTTTCAATTTATATAACCAAAACAGTAAAAAATGGGAGAAAAAACCCTAAGTTTGCTGAAAACTGGAGAGGTTGCTGTCTTGTCTTTTGTTGTGCAGGCATTCCCAGTGTCTCAGCTTACTGGAAAAATTTGCTGTCATTTTCCTTTTGCAGTTGTTATTTTCTTAAAGAATAATAGTAAACATTCTAATGTCCAAATCTTGGTTAGTCTTCCACTTTCTTGCTCGGATGTGTCTTTGATGCTGGTAAGATCGAGGTCTGCTTTTTGCTTTACGTTATTTTTGAGTGGTCATTAATTCTTCAGGTTGCCTCACTGATGGTGAAGGTGCCTGGTGTAACTCAGCGCTGCTCTGCTCAGTGGTGGGAGCAGGGTTCTCAGTTGGGGCTTCACCTGCTTCGGTCTCTGCCATCTTGTGAAGGGGAGTTAGGAGGACAGAGGCTACGTAAATAGTTGTGGGGACGTTGGTATCCACGGCCAGGAGGTTGCTGGCTTGGATGATTGGCTGCTTGTTGATTCCCTTTATCTTCAGCTTCTCCAACAGCTGGGGCAGGTCGTGGCTCTCTGAAGCCAGCTACACATTCCAAATCAAAGCCCTACTCTCCAAAGGACAGGAAGCTTTCCAACATGCAACAAAACACAGACGTGGGTCTTGAAAAACTGAGCCAAAAAAATCTCACACCAGAAAGCATAGAAGTTTTCCTCCAAAATTGTGTTACAAGTGAAAAGTGCTCTCCTAGAAACTTTTAACCATTAAATAGTCTATCTGAAGTTAATTATTCTATCTGAGCTAATTGTACATGATCTTTGAGGAAAAAAAGTCAGCAATTACTGAAATATCTTTGTGTTTTGATGAGAGTCATGGCTACAGAAAAAAAAAAACTTAAAAAACAAAAAAAAAACAGTGGTAGCTGTCATTGTCTGTGACAAGGACTCTGCAGGTTATAAACCTTGTGCATTGTTAACTTAGACCTGCAATTAGTTCATTCACATTTTGGTGTGATTTAATTGCAAGAATTGTAATTTGAAAGGGAATAATTGGTATGAAACCCAATATTATTTAATTTAATTTTGTTTTACTTTATTCTTTTGGTGGACCACTCTCACAGAATGATGAATAATTGATTTCATGGCCCACAGGTATCTGATGAATAATCAATCGAGTTAGTGATTTTATTTTGCAATTTACATTTAAATAAAAAGGGATGGAGAGAATTCTTTCAAGAAGTTAAAAAAAATTAGCCTTACTTAAATGATGTTTAATATAAAACATGAAAACACTAAAACAATCCCAAAGTTAATCTTCTACTCTTCTACTCCACTTTTACTCAGGACTTTGCAATGACTGGGAACAAGGGTAAGTGATGACATGAAAAATGATGTGGAAAAACAAAAGAGCAAGAATTCGATATAACAGGTTATTTCTATATTTGGATTTAGCCAGTTCATCTGCCCGATATTCTGACCTGTGGGTTTATATAAAGATTTTCTCAGAGACAACTGGGGTATAGTGAAAGGAGCTTTGACACTGTAAACAGAAATCATTTTTTCGAAAAGTCTCAATGTGGCCATTGTTTTTCTGTACAATCAAGTCATAACTTCTCTACTCCTGTTTCTCATGTAGAATAAGGAGTTAATAATTTAAACTTCACAATGTTATGGTGAGGATTCAATAAAATGATGCCTGTGAAAATGCTATGTGAAGTACAAACTATGCATGGGAAGATGTTAAATTTTAAATGAGGGTTTCATTTAGTTGGGAGAAGCCTAGATCATAAGCAGTGCCTCAACGTCCTGCAGCCTAGTCTGGGTAGATTGCCTCTCAGAAAATAGAGGATTGTGTTGGCTGCAAGGCAGGTGAACAGCAATGCGGAGAAGGGGGCCAAGGGCAGTGTCCCAAGGATGTCTAGATAAAGCAAAAATGTATCTGGTATTTACTATATATCACGCACTCCAAAGCTGAACTCTATTTTTTTTTTTTCTGTAGAAATCCTGCCCATTCCTGCTTATGTATTAAGGGAATTTGGGTCGTCATTTCAAGAAAGTTAAGGATAAAGGAAACATTTCAATTTCCATAGTGTTGATAAAGAATTGCAGCACATTAACAAGGTATATCATTTAGAGCTTCTTTTTTTTTTGAGACGGAGTCTCCCTCCGTTGCACCCAGGCTGGAGTGCAGTTGGCGTGATCTCAGCTCACTGCAACCTCCGCCTCCCAGGTTCAAGCGATTCTCCCACCTCAGTCTCCCAAATAGCTGGGATTACAGGTGCCCACCACCATGCCCGGCTAATTTTTTCTATTTTTAGTAGAGATGGGGTTTCACCATATTGGCCAGGATGGTCTCAAACTCCCAACCTCAGGTGATCTGCCTACCTCAGCCTCCCAAACTGGTGGGATTACAGGCGTGAGCCACCGTGCCCAGCCTAGAGCTTCATTTTAATTTGCATCACTGTCACATGGCAGTAAATGCTAGGCCTTTTCACAGCTCCTTGCTTTATAGGAAATCTCTGTGGAGTCTTTATTAGGAGCCTGTTGTAATGCTTTTGAAAGGAAATGCAACTTTATGTTCTTTTTACACTCAGAAGTCTGAAAGGTACATTTTTTTTAAGAGTGCTGCACAGAGCAGAACTAACTTTACCACCTCGAGGTGTCAACAATGAGAGAAACAGAGGAAGTCACAACTTCTGAGATGAGAGAAGCTTTTTAGGTAACTATGAGGTATTTTAAAAAGTACCTTGTCTCTTTGGTAAATGGAGTTTCCCAACTCCTGTTCAATGATCTGTCAAAGTTAGAATGCACACGAAAGGTGCATTGAGACAACTGTACTTGTCTGAGAGGGAAACAAAAATTTGTTTTTTGATGAATCCTTCCAAAATAGGTCAAATTGAAGCTGCTTTGAGGCACCAAGTGAGGAAATCTGATTTTAGCCCCCCCTTTTTTTCCCTCTCGGTTGTAGTTATTCTAGGTGACAAAGAACAAATTATGTTAAGAGAGGCTGACATTTTTAGGAGCTGCTTTTCAAAACACAGAAACCAATACTGTTCTTACTGGCTGACTTACATTTGAATGTGTGTTTGCCTTGGGTTAGGAGATATAGCCTCCCTAAAAAGATGTGGCTCTACCATCATCAGGCAACTCTTTCTAAGGAATGATTAACCTATCAGATGTATTTTCTTCTCTTTAGTAACAAACCAACGTTCCCCTTTCTGTGCCCCCATTTGCTACATCTCCATTCTACTCTGTTAAGATTATGACTGTCTCTTGGATTCTAGGCCTTCTCATAGACCTGTCTTTCCACTGTCCAGGAGCAGCTTTGTATTCCGAAATCTAATCAGAGAGTAAGTTCATTCTGCAAATATTTCTTTTCACAACTGTTTATTGAAGGACAGTGTGTTACAGGCTGTATGCTAGCTGCTGGAATGCAGCTATGAACCGGGTGGAGACAGATCCCTACCCTATAGGAGCTTACACTCAGGGGAAAGGGGAATCAGCTTCCTTGATGAAATATAAGTTGATCTATTTAAATTCTTCTCTAGCTTTCTCATCCCAACATGTGTACCTGTGCAGTTCAAACGGATTCTAGAGAGACTGGGACAGAATTCCTGTTGAGAGAAGAAGTGCGAGAGCATTTGTTACTCAGAGCCAGAAAGCTCTTTCTGCTATAGATGTCTTATCAAGATTATATGAGAAGAGAGAGCCTGAAACATAATCGTTCTCACTGCCATTTCCATATCTCTGCCCTAAGGCCCTTGTTTTAAATTCTAGAAGGTGAAAACAATTCAGAAACAGAAATGATTAATGGCATGAAGGACTGATTTATGGGAAAAGATCTTAGGAGATAAATATGTATGGGTTGACTTCAGGAGGCTCTCAGAAATTGTTGTTGGTGATATAGTTAGTGAGGAAGGATTAGCATGATATTAAAGCTAAAACAAAGTAGGGTAGAAGAGGATGATTCAGGATGCTTGGGAATACATTTTCATTTATTTATTTTTAATATATATTTTTTTGAGATGGAGTCTCACTCTGTCACCCAGGCTGGAGTGCAGTGGTGCAACCTCGGCTCACTGCAACCCCTGTCTCCCAGGTACAAGCGATTCTCCTGCCTCAGTTTCCTGAGTAGCTGGGATTACAGGTGCGCACCATCATGCCCAGCTAATTTTTGTATTTTTAGTAGAGGTGGGGTTTTGCCATGTTGGCCAGGCTGGTCTTGAACTCCTGACCTCAGGTGATTTGCCTGACTCGGCCTTCCAAAGTGCTGGGATTACAGGCGTGAGCCACCGTGTCTAGCCTGGAATACTTAATTCTTTTTTTTTTTTTTTTTTTTTTGAGGCGGAGTCTTGCTCCTTCGCCCAGGCTGGAGCGCAGTGGCGCAATCTCGGCTCACTGCAAGCTCCGCCTTCTGGGTTCACGCCATTCTCCTGCCTCAGCCTCTCCGAGTAGCTGGGACTACAGGCGCCCGCCACCACGCCCGGCTAATTTTTTGTATTTTTTAGTAGAGATGGGGTTTCACCGTGGTCTCGATCTCCTGACCTTGTGATCCGCCCGCCTCGGCCTCCCAAAGTGCTGGGATTACAAGCGTGAGCCACCGCGCCCGGCCTGGAATACTTAATTCTTAACATTCATACGACGCTTTACAGGTGAATAACAATATTGGATATCATTGATTAAGGGCTTAGCTTGTGACAAGCACTTACACAAAAAATTATTTAACAAATATTTATTAAGTGCCTAGTATGTGCAAGGAGCTGTTCTAGTTTCTGGAGATACGGCCTTAAACAGAAAAGACAAAAAATCCTTCCCTTATGGAGCTTGCATTTAGTTGGGGAAGGTAGAATATACACAAAATAAATAAGTAATATATGTTATTGGGTCAAGTGGTGTTAAGTGCGTGAGTGTACGATTATCCGTACAGCTTGCAAAGTAATTTCACAAACATAATTTACTCATTTAACAAATATTTATTGAGAATACAATATGTACCAGCCATTGTGTTCATAACAACCATATAGTTGTTAGCATTTTAAGACCAAAATATTGAGATTTAGACTGGTTAAATGATCTTTCCAAAGTAATAGAGCTGAAGGCAGGGCATGATGGGCTCATACCTTCAATCCTGGCACTTTGGGAGGCTGAGGTGGGAGGATGGCTTGAGGCCAGGAGTTTGAGATCAGCTTGGTCAACACAGAGAGACCCTGTGTCTACAACTAAAAAAATAATAAAATAAAATAAAATAAAATAAAATAATAAAATAAAATAAAAATAAAAAATACAGCTGGTAAATTGCAGAGCCAAGACCCAACCCATATTTTCAGTTTCTAAGTATACTCCTCTTTCTGATGCAATAGCTATAACTTAAAAATCTGAGCCTTGAAGCTTCCTTGTTTCTTCTTTCACTCCTTCTGTTGCTATAAGAGTGAAATAAATATGTTTCTAGGGAAGTGGATTTCTATCTTCAGGGCCTCCTGGACATGTGTGTTGCTTGGGCAATATTTTGTCTTCAATTAAATAAGTTTGGATAGCTTAAAAATTCATTGTGACTTGCAAAAGAAATGTTTTTAAGCCTTTACATTCATAAACTTTAAATGACTTTAAAGAAAGACATTTACTGTAATGTTTGCCTCTCTGTTTCATATTCTCTACTTAATTTTATTCCTTCAATTTCCTCTTGTCATATGAATTTTAAAATTAGGCCCTTTGACTCTTTTATAAACTGTATTTGGAGGCTCTGTCAAACCTCAGTGAGACTTTGCTGGATTCTTAAAAGCCCATGGCTCTCTGAATTCATCCTTTATATGAGAAAGCAGGGGAGATTCTTGGAAATAATCTGAGTTGACATCTATTTCTGTTGTTTTACAACAGTTTCCCAAAGTTTGCAGTTTTAAGTAAGTTTAGAACAATTGTAAAAAAGTCAGCACACAAAGTTGAAAATGGTAGAGTTGTAGGCCAGGGAATTCAGGCTTCTTCTCCTGAATGTTTACATATGGATTTTTCTTTAGATGTATTTTTAACATGGTCTCCTTTGCTTTTATTTTTGCCACAAGGTAAACCCACCTCCAGTAAATAGTTTTGAAATGATTTTAAACCAGGGCGAATTCAGTAAGAAAGCCAATATATTACAATGAACAGAGCATAGCTAAAAAAAAAAATAGTTGGGTGGCTTGGGTATTTAATAATCTTTAAAAAGATACAAAAGCAATAATCTTTAAAAATACAAAAACAACTTTTGTTCAATGTAGATACTATCATTGTTAATATTTGGTATGGCCTATCCTTTCAGACATGTTTTTCCCTGTAAAAAATGGGATCTCATGTTGTGGACTTCATTTCTTTTTTCTTTGTCTACATCATTTTTAAGGCTCTTTAGTAGACTGACATATTTATTTATGTGATTTGAGTGAATGTCTTCACTCATTCAGTCTGTATAATGTTAGCATTAAATGTCTTGTAGCCAAAATTTAAGCCATAAGACAGATGAAATAAACTGATGTTAATAATTTTGCTCATTTTACAAGATTTTCCCCCTTCTTTTGAAAATAAAATATTGTGTTCAAGCTGATCCACATTAAAATAATTTTTTAAAACCAACTTTTAATTATCCTCAGACAATGATTATTATCTATATTCAACCACAGCACTGTGTCTAGAAAGCCCTGTTAAGATATAGTTACTGTGCATTTTAAGAACACTGTACTTTCTCCCTTTGAAATATTGATTTCATTTTACCAGCGTGATGTCCCCACGGTGCATCCTGAGGTGGTGTTTGTTAATTAGCTAATGAGTCTGGAGTAGGTCCTACTGAGATATTAGGAATACTCTCCAATTTGACACAGCTGAAGTGCATATCTAACATTTTATTCCTGGCTCACTGTAGCTATGACCCATCTCGCATATTGTTGATTCAAAAGAATCAAAATCCCATCGGTGTGTTCGCCTTCTGGTACTTAACTGTTGATAGCTCAGAGGTGTTGGTGGTTAATAGTCAACATTCACAAAAATCTTATGAGGCCAAACCTCATAACTTGCCAAGTGTTAAGATGGTTTAAATTTACCATCCCTGAAATAAAATGTTCTTTTCTTTCTCTGGCTTAAAAAGATGTTAGAGAAAGTCTGTTTTGATTTGGATGATTATGTTTAGAAATAAACTAAACAACAAAAACCTTGACGCTGCCATTATTAGCTCTACTAGGGGTTTCCTTGTCCATAGCTGGTTGCCTCCTCTTAATTCTGTTGCTAGTTTGCCCCTTTTTCAATAGTGAGTTGTCATCTTGCAACTATAACAAAACAAGCTATTTAAATTAACGTGAATGAGAACTGTGATGTATTGGAACAAAACAAGCACTTTGGGGGACTGACCTTGAGTTAATTCCCTGCACCAGCATTTGCATTTCCCAAAGTGTGTTCCAAGAACCCTAGTTAGGGAAACATTTCATGTCAGTATTTCTCAGTGTGCAGATCATCTGCATCTGAACTACCTGGGGTGTTAAAGTACAGGCTCCAGGGCTGCTTCTGAGGGGCTTGGTAATATGAATTTTCAACAGTTTCTCAGAGTGATTCACATGTACTTTGGCAAAAAGGGGTCTAGTAAATTTGTGAATTACTTTCTTTTTTTTGTTTGTTTTTCCTTTTTTTGTTGCGTTTTGTTTTGTTTAAACAAATGTGCATCACGATGTTTCAACAAGTAAGACAAATGCCATGAATGTGAAAGCTGCAGTTTGCAATATACCACATTTAGAACCCGGGATAGGTGAATTAGACAGAGGTGGTAGTCGTTCTAATTAAACAATCAGGTAATCTCACGACAAGTATCAAAACTGTCCACTTAAGTTTCTTTTTTCTTGATGATCAGAGGTCCCACGCTGACTCCAGTCTCTTTGTTGTGTTTTGTGTGAGACCCATCCCAGAATGGGAACTTTTTGGACCTCCAGAAACGGCAGTACACAGCTTTATCTCCCAAATCCTCCATGTCAAAAGCATGTACTATCTTGGGGTTATCTTTCTGGATGTGAAAGTTTATCACAGCTTTACTTCGATGATCTTTAACATAAAATCTTTTGTAAGCTAGATAACCAGTTGCAGCTGTCCCAGCAGCAACGGTAACTGCTGCGATTCACTCAACTCGTCTGCTGGAACTGGAAGTCAGACTCATGGCGCCGTCGTTTGCAAGGCGTGTGCGCTAGGATACCAAACACAAACGGGTTCGCGCGGCCAGCGAGAGTCAAGGTAGGTGCCAGCGGCGTACTAAGGGCACCGACTCCGCGCTGCTACCGCCGAATTACTTTCTTGACTTACAGACTACATTAGCAAATTAAAGGATCTGAAAGGGATCTGAAAAGTTCTGTAGTAGAGACCTGTTTAACTTTTTTAAACCCAGGATTTTCTCAAATTGTTTGATTTTTCAGTTTCTTTTGTTTTTTGAGACAGTCTCACTCTCTTGCCCAGGCTGGAGTGCAGGGGTGCGATCTTGGCTCACTGCAACCTCCGCCTCCCGGGTTCAAGCTATTCTCCTGTCTCAGCCTCCAAGTAGTGGGGACTACAGGTGTGCGCCACCACAACTGGCTAATTTTTTGTATTTTTAGTAGAGACAGGGTTTCACCATGTTGGCCTGGTCTCAAACTCCTGGCTTCAAGTGATCTGCCCACCTAGGCCTCCCAAAGTGCTGGGATTACCCGTGTGAGCCCCACTGTGCCCCGCCTCAAATTGTTTGATTACAGAATTCTTTTTTGGGAGGAACATTTGTTAGTTGATCAAATACTATTGGGAAAAGTTACTCTATCTAATAGCATAATAACTGTAGATTGTCGCAATTGCTTTCTAGTTTGATACTGAGTTACTGTCGTGTCTTGCTATAAGCATTAGACAGACATCTGAGTGTGAATCCTGAATTTTATACTGTTGGTTCAGTTACCTAGCAGTCATGTTCTCTTAATCACAGGGGAGATGGAGTGAAAGAGTGAGTTAACACCAGAAACATTGCTAGAAAAGTAAACAAGCATTTCTGATACTATCATATTTTATGAAGAGTGACGTATATGAATACTTCTGGCAATGTATTTTACCCAGACATTCTACCGCCTCACCCTACACCTCCAGAGAAGAGATCTGGGAGATCTGGTTGCCATTTGACAATAGACTATATGGAGGGAGGAGCAAGGAGCTCTTCCAGAAACGCCAATCAAGTAGAACAATGGGAAAGAAGTAAACACAGTTGAGCAGGAAATTGGATGGAAGTGAAGTAATTCTTCACTCTGCAGCAGAAGTGGTGAAAGGCAACCCCAGTTTTTCTTCCCACCATTCTCCCATTAGGCATAAACAACACAGAGCCAGGCAGTAAAGAAGTGATAAGGGAGGACTGAACTGTAGGGCCTTCTCTCTGGGGGTGGGACTGCCTTTTGCTTGGCTCTAGAAGTAGAGGGACAAAGATGGGTCCAGAGTAAAGGAAGTAGGGCACAGATTAGCTGGAGGGAGAGAGATAAGGAGACCTCTGAGTTTCCTTTCAAATTGCCTGGGTTGATTGACCAGGATAGAGAAGGAGGCCAAATCCTGGGCTTGCTCATCCCATCCCTGACCACACAAGGCATTTCATTTCTCCATGCTTTTGCAGGCCTTGTCTCCTTTGTTTCTTCTTTTGTTTTCTTTGTTTTTTTCTTTCTTTTTTATTTATTTCTTTCTTTTTTTTTTTTGAGACAGGGTCTCTCTCCTTTACCTCGGCTGGAGTACAGTGGCCCGAACATGGCTCATGGCAGCCTTGACTTCCGGGGCTCAAGCAATTCTTCTGCCTCAGCCTCCCAAGTAGCTGGAACCACAGGTGTGCATCACCACGCCTGGCTTTTTTTTTTTTTTTTTTTGTAGAGACAAGTCCTTGCCATCTTGCCCAGACTTGTCTGGAACTCCTGGGCTCAAGCCATTCTCCTACCTTGGCCTCCCAAAGTACTGAGATTACAGGCGTTAGTCACTGTGTCCAGTCCTGCCTCCTTTATTTCAAATGCCCTTACCTTGTTCTCTCCCACTATGTGCCCATGGAACTTTGCTGATTTTTCTAACTTAACCTCATAATATTATATTAATGGTATGCAGCGAGATTGGGAGCTTTTTGAAGGGCAGAGATAATGTCTTATTTATCTTGAGTATCTTGCACTAGGCTCAGCTTCTAGCATAAAACAGCTTTTCAATTAATGTTTGTGGTAGCCAGGGAGATCAGAAATCTCAACAGGATGCCTCTAAATAATCTTTAGAGTACTCATGTAGAGTTCAGTGGTATAGAGCTTTAGAGCTGGAGGCTATCTATAGACCCTCCTCATTTTACAAACAGGGCAGTGATAGTTCACTCAAGAGGCAAGTAGCGACTTAGGACTCAGGCCTCCTACCTCTCAGTCCTATGTTCTTTTGACTCCCCCAGGGTGGTTTGTGTAATTTAAAAAACCCTCAAACTCACACTACCCAATGCTGCATGACCCTTTATGAATTATAGTATAAAGCAGTATTTCATTTAATATTTGCGTCAGTGAAAAATGCAGAGACATTGAGCTAGAAAGTGATTTAGGGAGGATGTTCTGCCTCCACATAGAATGTGTTCCATTACTGAATTTTTGCATCCCATCGTGCGCCTTTCTAATTCTTGGCTTAGCTTGGAAGCTGCAGTTAAAAAATGCTGGGTGAGAAGCTATTCTCCTGGTACTTTCAGCTTTATTGGAAAGAGAAGGTCTCATAAATCACATAAGGGAACTGGGGCCTGTAGGATTGCTTAGTTGCCAAGTGAATTCTGATTGATTGCTTTGGAAAATATGTACATTTTCCAGGAGCTTATCTGAAATAAAATAAAGATTCATACTTTCTCAGACTGAGCTCCCACTCCACCAAATTTTAATCATAGTCTGGTCATTTTAATCCAGTGAAAGGGCAGTTAAATGAACAGTGTAAGCATTAGAAGTGTAGTAAAAAATCTGAACAGCAAAGCACAAATGTTATTTCAAATAGAGAAAGGTTTGGAACAACAACAATGCTCCTACCTAAACATAAAATTAGAACCATAGCTCGTGTTGACTTAAACTTCTTCCTAATAATGGCCACCATATCAGAGTGGAGAAAATGTTGGGAAAACCATGTTATCAGATGCAGTTATCACGTCCCTATCAGGAAGCAGTGCGAATTAGGATTTCAGGAGACCTGAAATTGTGTGTGTCCACAGAGAGCGAAATTAAATGGGAGGAAAACATTTGGATCTTAATCCTTTGAGGTCACAGAAACTGTTGAAAATCTATGAAAGCCGTGAACCTTCTCCCCATAAAAATTCACATGCATATGAAAGCTTTCGGACCCATGATGCCCATAGGGTGCTGGGAACCTACATTAAGTACCTCTTATTTAGCTATTTTTCCTAGAATTTCTGGTTTCTACATGCGGCAGAGCTGCCTGGCTGGCACCTGGAACTTCCAGCCCCTTCACACACATACACTTTAGGGCCAGGTTGTAGCAAAAAAAAAAAAAACAAAAAAACAGAAAAGAATAAAAAAAAAGGACAGAACATCTGCTGTGAGGCTGATTCAGTTTTACTCAGGGTGAACGGAAGTGGCCTTAATCCCCTACAGATTTCCTTTGCTTTGTTGTTGTGCAGAGGGATCATCTGGCAGAGATTTTAAGTTTTCTCAGCATTTATTTATACCTTCATTTACAGTATGTCTGAAAGGAAAATGCAAACTTTTAATTGGAATGACTTGGTAACTTGGTTCAGTGATAGGCTGGGTTCAAAATTGCTCCATCCCCATTTACCAGATGATTACAGTTCACGTGGGTAGCAAATTCTGCTTTATCTTGGAGATACACAGTTTAAGAGATTTTCTAGTCTTCATTCATTACCATTTCTTCTGAGTTCATCTCTAGTGAACTAAGGAAGACTTCTTGTTATATGATTAGCCTAGTAAACATGATGATGCATTCCTGAACAGACATGGGAAAGGCAGGTGGATAATAATAGTCTACAGCACTTTTTGTTTATCCAGAAATCTGCCATCCCCAGGAGGTTGACATATAATCCCATACTTAATCTGTCATCCATACTTTATGTAATAATAATAATGATAATGATAATCATTTACACTTACATAGCCACTTTCATCTAGGGTATCTTAAAGCTTTACAAACACTAATTAATTCTCCTGGTCTCCCTGTGAACTAGGTAAGGCCCATTTTACAGGTGAGGCAATTGAGGCACAGAAAGGATGAATGGCTTTCTCAAGGCCCTTGGGTATGGAATGACAGAGAGCTCTGTACTTCCAGTTGTCTAGAGCCAGCTGCATCTTCTGGGTGAGTGAGTGGGAGGGACCACACCAGAATAAGGCCTTCTAAAACTTGGTTACCTAAACCCTAGTAGCGCATAGAAGCTCTGAGAGAGTTTCCCAAGTATGTGCTTTTTCATCCCCAGCACACACATGCACAGCCTGTGAGTGGCTGTTTTTGAGGTCTAAGCAGTAGAGGTGGAGGTAAAGTTGGCTGTCATATGTCTTTGGATAGGAAGGAAAGGAAAGAATGTGGGCAGAGAATTGCATTTTAAGTGGATGTTGCTGAGATGCATCAGCCTACTCTACACTGAATCAGAGTAATCCTGACTTTTGACTTGTTTTATTCTGTTCCACTACATGAACCATTTGATATGTACATAACAAGGATGCAATGATTAAAGAGAGTCCAGTATGCAATTGGCAAGGCACCTAATGGAAACTGGCTTCTCACTGTTTCCAGGCATTTTAGTTTTAGAGAATCCTTGAAATTCTCCCAAATGGGTGGTGCTGAATTCCAGGGAAAATGATGTTTAATGAGTGCTTCTCTCTCTCTTTAACTGCAAGAAGAAATAGGCAAATGAGGGCTTATCAAATGTTAATATGCATACCAGTCACCTAGGGATCTGTAAAAATACAGATTGTTGCTTAGTAATTCTGGAGTGGGGCCCAAGATCATGCTTCCAGGTGATGCCCATGATAATGGTCCCTATAGCTTGCTCTGAACAGTGAGACTCTATGCTACTGTTTACAATTCCGATGAGCTTATTCCCACAACATACTGCTCTGGAGGAAGCTTCGGTCAGTTGGAGTGAGGCCTGGGCTTACAGGACCAAGGCCTGGTTTGGAAAAGTGCTTCTGCTCTTTATTATCTAACAAGTTTGAGACCCCAAACCTTTCAGAGCCTCAGTTTTCGTATCTTTAAATGAAGATCATTAATTGCTCCTTTGCAGGTTTGTTATGCAATTGAATAAAATAACCCAGGTGAAAGAGTCTGGCACATGCTGGCTGGGTACAGTGGCTCACGCCTGTAATCCTAGCACTTTGGGAGGCCGAGGTGGGCCGATAACTTGAGATCAGGAGTTCGAAACCATCTGGCCAACATGGTGAAATCCCGTCTCTACTAAAAATGCAAAAAAACTTAGCCAAGCATGGTGGCACACGCCTGTAATCCCAGCTACTTGGAAGGTTGAGGCAAGAGAATCGCTGGAACCTGGAAGGCAGAGGTTGCAGTGAGCCGACATCGTGCCACTGCACTCCAGCCTGGGCAGCAAGAGTGAGACTCTGTCTCAAAAAAAAAAAAAAGAAAAAAGAAAGCCTGGCACGTGCTATAACTCCACAAATGTTGATTCATTCTCTGGGCTCCCCAACTTACCCTGTCTGGTTACGTTCTCTAACAAATACTTTATAGTTTTCCCTCTATATCTGCTATAATCAATAACTATATTTTATCTATCTTGGCTTTTTCCTATTATTTTACCTTTAGATTCTTTCTCTTAAACATGTATAAGCCAGCATCAAATGTTAATATGTCTCTCAATATCAAAATGCTTTTCTTGAGCTAATTTCTTGTCTTGTTAACTATCATAAACTTACCTCTGCCTTCCTGGGTTCTAATTTGATCTAGGCCATGCAACACAAGTGAGACTGTATGGTATTCATTTAGAAAATAAATACTCATTAAGCACCTACTATGCTAAATTCTGATGCCCTGGGTATACATACCACTGAGAATAAGATAGAGACTTTTTGTTTTCCATATTGTTTATGTTGCCCCTGTTTAACTGTTTGAGCCATAGCGAAGTCTGTCTTTAATTCTCCATTTATTGATGAAGACTTTCTCTCATTTTCTTCTAGTTTCATTTTTGTCTCTTCCTCTTGCCCACACTTATCCTTTAGATCTTTTCCCTCTGAATCTATCAGACTGACTAGAAAATTCTTTCCTAAAAAGTCTTTACAAAACTCATTTTGTGTGAAATGGTTTTGATTTTTAATAAAAAGCAACAGTGAAAGTTAAGTATTGTATACGCATGGGAACAAATGTCTGGAATAACACATACCTCACTGTTAACACTGGAACTGGTGAGAGGAAACCTTCACCTTTATCTTTATGTACTTTGGCATTTTGGGGAAAAAACCCCTCCCCCTTATAGTCAGCAAATTATATTCTGTAACACAGAAAAGAAAATGAGAAAAAGTATGGGCCAGGCATCGTGGCTCACACCTGTAATCCTAGCACTTTGGGAGGCTGAGGTGGGCAGATCACCTGAGGTCGGGAGTTTGAGACCAGCCTGGCCAACACAGGGAAACCCTATCTCTACTAAAAAGAAGAAAAAATACAAAAATTAGCTGGGCGTGGTGGCATGTGCCTGTAATCCCAGCTACTCAGGAGGCTGAGGCAGGAGAATTGCTTGAACCTGGGAGGTGGAGGTTGCAGTGAGCCGAGATTGCACCACTGTACTCCACCCTGGGCGACAGAGGGAGACTCCATCTAAAAAAAAAAAAAGTATGGATTGATGGGAGACAAAAGGAAGGATGAAGAAAAATGAAATGAAACTTACAATCTTCAAATTTGCCTGCATTCCCACCTGTAGTTTTATGTCTCAATTGCTGAGTCTGTTATTTAGGTTTCAAATCACTGGTTTGGAACCCCGTCTTCCTGGGATTACGCAGTGACAAGAACACTGTTGACATGAAAGCAATACTAATAGTAAAACAAGAGGAGGCATTTTTACAAGAGACAGCACTACCCAGATGGATTTTGATAAGGTTGGTATGTACCCCAAGAGGTCATAATTAACCACATCAAAGAAGGAGTGGCTTCTTAAGCAAATGGACTTCATCTTGCCATCTGCCAAAAAATGTACCAAATGCTCTTACTTTGTTAAAAAATATCTGCACTTTTGGAACAAATTCTTCATAGCTTTGAACTGACAAACGCGATTGAAGAAATACTTTTATTACTTACACATTTGACCTCTCATTCTTTATTTGGCACCTTGCTTCTCTTATGTCCTCCTCGCTTGGACACATCATCTACAATTTACATAAATGAGAAGGTACTGGGTCATGGCTTAATTGGGAACAGAGAGGAGTTATCTGATAAAAACAGAGCAGGAAGAATTTAATTTCCCTAGCTCATAGTCAATTTTCATCCTACCACCTGGCATGCTGGAGTGAGTAGTTGTTAGAGAATTGAACGTAGCAAATCTAACGTAGGCAAAACTGCGTTAGAATTTAGGTAGGACTCAACCTGGTTTCTGATTAGACTCCTCTGGAGAGGTTTTTGCAGATTAAGCTTGATTTAATTGGCCAACTTTGGAATTAATAAAAACAACAACCAAACAAAACAATAAGCACAAAACACCTCTCCAAGTATCTCTAATGTGTAGCCAGGAGAGCTACTTCTGGAACTGAGCCAGCCTTATACGAGGTCTTTGGACTACACAGCTTTTAATTAGAGACCACATGGTTCTCTTAAGGAATAAAACATACTCTTCAAATTTATTCTTTCCTGTGATTTTTGGTTTCAGGTACATTTGAAAAATAATCGTAGATGTAAATGAATAGATTGGAATGGCCCAAGAATGTACTGAACATTTACAATTGTGTTTCAGCCTTGGTACTTTTACTTTACATATATAAAGCTCTAATATTATATTTCTCTGTAATTAATACTTACTTCTTAAATGTTATTTAATGAAGTAGTTCACCTTTATTTCTGCAATGATTATTAAATTATCTATCTTTTTCAAATGCAGAATAAAAATTTGCCTACCCTTGACTGTAAGTTTCTGGTTAGCTCTGGAGTTCCTTTCACTGGAGGCATCTTCCTTAGATTTTTTGCCTGCCTTTTCTTTTTGGTGGTGCCATACTAGTTAGATGCACCTCCGCTGTTTCTCTTAGATTTAATAAAGGTGTTGGAGGATATTCTTGCTGTTTGTGGTTTTTATTCTATTTCTTCATTTCCAATATTACTTGGGGATATTTTTGTCTATGCTGTTCCCTATTCCACCCCTTTCCAGGGAGTTCTGGGCACAGCATTTTAGAATGTACAGAGGTAAACCAGAATGTGCCTGGTTTTGGCATGCATAATCCACATGCCAAAAGATCTGCAAACCATGTTGGGTGATGAACATTTGAAGGAAATGAAGGCAATTGCCCAGAGAAATTATGATGTGAAATTATATGGTAAATGATAACTTCCTTAGTATATTTTCTTCCTTAATACAGTGAATTGTCCTTTTTAATTAAAACCCGGATCCTCCAAGGCCCTAACCTTGTTCCTTGATATGCAACTTCCTTTAGGTCAGGGATGATATTCATCATTCACCTATGTTGCTACTTCCTCTGTTGTATTCATGATTGATAGGAGTACTAATTGATCAAAGCATTCTTTCCTGTTTGAATCTGGATGTGGCTTCAGGCAGCCACTACTAATTGATTGGTATTGGTGTTAAAGATGACATTATGTGTAATTCCTACCTTAAAGGTCTCTTGCTAATTACTGCTGTCAGGAAGATAATTCTGCCCTTTAACACCAAGGGGGCTTCATGATCTATATTTAAGTAAGTCTGCTGCAATACCCAGGTAACAGTTGAGACAAGACTAGAATATTTATTAAGATTGTAATTAAGTCTAAGTCACTAATAAGGTGGAAATAAAATAATATAACACCAGATAATCTTACCTGTTCTTCCCTAAGCCATCCTTAGCCTGGAATCCTCTAGCAGGATACCTTTTTATATATCTCCTGGTTTTCCTCCAAGAGAAAGAGAGAATTTTAAACTCCTAATCCTTTGGAATAGTTCAGAATCTTCAGGACTTAAAAATTTAGATCCAAGAAAATGAAGTCCCAAGAGAAAGGAATTGTTCTATTTGTTGCTTTCTGAATTCTAGGTGAATTGCCTGATATTTCTGAGGACTGGCAACAGAATGTCCATATGACATGTCTTTAAGAGAGACCACACTTAACTACAATTCTACTAGGACCTCAAAATCCCCACATCCCTTCAGCAGAGCCACACTCTTCAAGGTTATAAATGTTTTCTTCAAATAATTGAATATTTGAAGGTGTAAGTTTATTGCATATTGCTTCCAAGGGTCAGCTAGATCAGTGGGTAAAATCAGAGTGGGGGCTGGGCGTGGTGGCCCACGCTTGTAATCCCAGCACTTTGGGAGGCCGAGGCGGGCAGATTAGGAGGTCAGGAGATCGAGACCACGGTGAAACCCCGTCTCTACTAAAAATACAAAAAATTAGCCAGGCGTGGTGGTGGGCGCCTGTAGTCCCGGCTACTCGGAGGCTGAGGCAGGAGAATGGCGTGAACTCGGGAGGCAGAGCTTGCAGTGAGCCGAGATTGCGCCACTGCGCTCCAGCCTGGGCGACAGTGAGACTCCATCTCAAAAAAAAAAAAAAAAAAAAAAAAAAAAAAATCAGAAGGGGGCCAGACCTGAGTTTAATAAAAGGTCATGTTTTCTACTAATAAGACATGTCCTAATGTTATTAAGCTGCCTTATGTTTTAGTGCTCCTAGTCACTGGGAAGATTTAGACAGTCTGGATTGCCCTGTGCCAGAGATGGAGTTGAGTGGACTCCCTTAGTAGATGGAAAATTGAACTTGATCTCCCTTCCAGCGGGAGATTCTTTGATAAGTTAAGTATAGCTACCCTACACGGTACAACAGGAGTATTTGTAAGGCGATAATCTATAAACCATTTGAATTTTTCTATCCTGACAGTTGCTGGCCAATGCAGGACTGATTATAGGTAATGATGATGCATCTGTAACTTCTAAGTGGGAAGGTCTTTGAGTGGGATTGAAAAGACAAGGTGATGAAAAAATAATTGTGATAATACATACTGTTCCAGGCTTTAAGTGAGTACAACATAGTTGCATTATAATATAAAATTGTACAACTTAAAATACACATATATGCAATCTATAATTACAAGTTTATGTGTACAGCATAGTCCATTTCTAAAAGAATTTTTCACATAATTTTGATCTTAAAATTGTAAGATGGTATATTATGTAACTAACATAACACTGCTACAGAAAATATATAATGTTGTGGGGAAATATTCACACACTGCTGAAGAAAAGCAGATCATAAAAATCACATGAAGAATGATTCTACTTTTGATGGGGAAAAAGTATACATTTATGTTTTTAAATATAGATTAAAGGTGCTTTTAATTTTGTAAGAAAAAGAAGACTGGAAGGACGTACCTCAAAAAGTTAATAATGGATATTATAGGGGAGTAGAATTAAGGGTGACTTTTGTTTCTCCTTTAAATGTTTTCTAAAATTTCCAAAGTTCTTAAAATAAGCAAACATTACCTTAGTGTTATCTTAGTTTTCTATTTCTGCCGTAACAAATTCTTACAAACTTAATAGCTTAAAAAACATGAATGTATTATCTTATGGTTCTATAGGTTGAGTCCAATGCACATTTCACTAGGTTAAAATAAAGGCGTTCATTGGGTAAAATCAAGTGCTGCATTCCTTTCTGGAGGCATTAGGGGTAAATCAATTTCCTCACCTTTTTCAGTTTGTAGAGGCTGCCTGCATTTCTTGGCTCATGGCCCCCTTCCTTCGTCTTCAAAGGCTGTGAAGTTGCATCTCTCTGACCATTCTTTCATAGACATATCTCCTCTGATGGGCTTCAACTAGAAAATGTTTCCTGCTTTTGGCATTCTCTTGATTAGTTTGAGTTTACCTAAATAATCCAAGATAATCTCCCCATCTCAAGGCCTGTATCCTTAATCACACTTGTGAAGTCCCTTTTGCCAAGTAAGGCAACTCAGTCACAGGATTCGGGGATTATGACATGAATATTTTTGGTGGGGGAATGCATTGTTCTGCTTACCACATGTGGTCAGGAAAAGAAAACATTTGTAAAAAATGTGTTGAATCCCTGCTGAACTCATTATTTCCAATAGAAACAAAGTCATACATGAGGCCATGCTCCAGGCTAGTCATCAGAGCCTATGTGACCCGTGATA